>NW_021604566.1:176353-181878 GCF_004785775.1 Grammomys surdaster
CTCTCTCTCTCTCTCTCTCTCTCTCTCTCTCTCTCTCTCTCTCTCTCCTTTTATTTTTTCTTCCCTCCTTCCTTTCTTTTTTCTTTTCCTTTTCACATAGTTTCACTAAGTTACCTGGGTTACCCTTGAATCTACAATCTTCCAGACCCAGCCTTTCAACTATCTAGAATTGTAGGCACCATCAAGCCTGGCCTAGCCTTCATTTTTAACTGTAAACTAACTAAGAATGGGTAGTAAAGTGAGCAAAGACATCTCCTTCACAGGGTTGTGGTGAAACTTACCTTAAAAGCACAAAAAACACAATTTGTGGAGGATAGTCTGTGATCACTCCCAGAACCTTCCCCGTTTAATTAAATTAAATTCAGCAGCAAAGGGCAACAATATCCTTGGTCATCTCCATTTTCTGAGGATGCCCACAGCTAGACTTTTCCCTAGAACTTTACTCACTGAAGCTATTCTCTGGATCTCCTCTGGTGGGTTATCTCAGGTGTCTTTTCTCTTGTGCTCTTCAGGCTGCTGATGGGTCACATCACATTACCCCCCATGTTTTGTTCTGCTTAATGGGAGGTATCTCCTGCCCTAACTTCCCTCACTCTTCGAAATATGACCACGTCTCCCATTTACAAGCTCTTTCTCCCCCTCTTTCCCCCTTCTTCCTCCTCTTCCTCCTCTTCCTCCTCCCCCTCCTCCTCCTCTTCCTCCTTCTTCTTCTTCCCATATCAGCACATCAGAGATAAAACAGGAACAGCAGCTGAAATCAGGTTGTGTGCATCTGCAGAGCAGTCCACTAGGAGCCATGACTAGTTGCAAGCAGGGAAGCAAAGTGGACCAGCCTGTGTTCCACTCAGCTGATGGGTGCAAATGGCTCTTCCAAGACAAGTGTTCCACAAGGGGCTGGGAAATGAATATGTGGACCAAAGTAATAAAAAGCAGACACAGAGTAGGAAGGCGTTTAAGGGAGGTGGAAAATTACAGTCAAGTTGATGGGAGAAAAGCAAAAGGTTGCTGCAAATTATAAGATGTTTTACCCAAGCATCCTAACTGCAGTGGCATTTCATGGCTGTCACCACAAGAAGACAGACACCTCTGGAACTCAGTTTTGGACTTGCTTCGGAGGCTGTTTGCCAGTTATACATCTTAAAGCTCGAAGACCGGCTGTTAAACTTGATATAAGCTTTGTTTTTCTCCCATGTCTTTATGTTCTTGTTCTCTGCTTCTTTGTTGTTGTTCCATGTTCAGATGAGAAGCATCTAGAAAATGGACACCAGATCTTTTAAAGTAGTTGAGATTAGTAGGGAAGGTGGCTGTTGTGGAGCGGGCACTCTTTATGGCCTTCTCCCGTTTATAGTGACTGTGAGAGATGGAATGAGGTGTTGGGAGGTGTCAGGGGACTAGAATTAAAGTGGGAAAGGAGGTGTCACCTTCCTTATTTATTCCTTTACCTAGAGTAAATAATAAATGCATCAGTGAGGAGAGAGAGCTTTCCTGAGAATGTGGACTAGAACTTCACACACAGGCTCTGGAATCAGGAAGCCTGGATTCACAACGCTCTGTCTTACATTCTAGCTGTGGGAACTCAAAATGATTTGTTCTCTTTATCTCTTGGTTTCATTATCTATAAAATGGGCTATTAGTACTGCTCTGCCATTCATATGGCTACTTGAAGATAAATGAGTGGTTATACAGTCAGCACACAATACTTGCACACTGGTTTGATGACTACCAGTCCTGAATAGGATTTCTTTTTCATCCTCATGATCCTTTCCTCCAGATGATTTTAAATCACAGTGATAAAGTTTGGGGCACATTTGTTCATTTATTCTACAGACTTTTATGTTGATCATTCATAGACATATAATTAGCATCCTGAAAACATTTTGGTCAGGACTAGAACTTACTGTAACATTAGCACAAAGAACAAAACATAAGCGCCACCATGTTTTGCAAACTGAATGTAAGAGCTTGTGAGCATGTCCCTTGTCAAGTGAGATATCTGGAAGGAAAAGCAATTATGTAGCAGAAGTCTAACAGCTGCAGAGAATACGGAAATAAACGGAGCCTGGATGTTTGTGTAAAGCAAGGATGGAACCTGGAAGAGTCATTCACTGCCTCTGACAACCGGAAGAGAATCAAATGTTTAGGAAATTTGGGGGGTGAGAGCACGTTCACATCATTTTAGAACATTTATTGCCATAGTGTTTACTTCTCAAAGGCAGCTATCACGTCAGCCAGCTGTGGTGTATTTCTATGATGTGGGACAATGAGCAACACACACATGCTTTTGGATGGTCTGAACTTCTAGTCCTTCCTTAACTTAGGCTTGCCAGTGATTTACCATTCTCATTATTTTATTTAATGGTAGGTTTTGAAAGGATTTTAATGATTTAAATAAATGGTGTAAGAGAGAAAACAAATGGAAGAAGAGGCGGAAGGAAGAGAGGGGGACTGCCTGGAAGCCTAAGAGATGAGCCAACAGTACCGTTGGTGCCAATCAGTATCATGATGTGATAAAAGTCTTGCATATGTACCTCTATTGTGAACTGGGGGTCAAACTCTTGCATATTAAAAATTCACCTAAGGGAAACAGGAAGAATAGAGAAAAGGTACAACAGAAGAGAATGGGGAGCTAAATGCAATCAAAGTGTAGCATGTGTAGCATGTATGAAAACGTCACAATGAAACACATTATTTCATACAATTAGTACCCACAACTAAATAAGGGGAAACCACTTACTTCTGGTTGGGCTGGAGATGTAGCTCAACTATAGAGCACATGAGGTTCCATCCTCGGTTCTTCCCAAGGAGGAAGAGGAGACAAAGGAGGGAGAGTGAAGGTAGAGAGATTGCTTAGCACTTAAGGGCAGAAACTGTTACTGCAGAGAACCTAAGTTTGGTTCCCAGCAACCAAGCAAGATGGCTATCAACAGCCTATAACTTTAGCTCCAGGGAATCCAGTGCCCCTTTCTGGACTCCACAGGAACCTGCACTCACATACACATACCCATATACACATGCACACAACTAAAAGTAAAACAAGTCTTTAAAAAAGAAAGATAAGAAAAGATGTGATCTTTGGAGGCTTCTTTGCATGACATCAACATGACCTCAGTCCTCAGAACAAGCAGATCCAGCCATCAATTCTGGTAACCTTCTCATCCACACGCATGAAGTATGAAAAGTGATGCTACCCTTGCCACCTGGGCAGTTCATTCAGGTTATTCATAGTTCTAGGACTGGGAACTTCAGACTCATTCTCTCCACAGCCTATGGGAATAAAGTCTTTGTCATTCAGAACCATTGAGAGGGTTTCCAATGGGGACAATTGCTGAAGTCCCATATTTGGGCACTTGTGCATGGAAGTCCTTGTCTTGCACACTCTTTAGGTGATGAACGCACATGTGTCTGATGTACTCACTCACCAAGGATTCGACATGCTGAGTAGATGATCTACAGCCTCTTCTCAAGGAGTGCCTTTTCTAATGTGACAACGGTTGCTCCCAATAATTGTTCATAGAGAATACATGAGGTTCCATTCTCTCTGCAGCTTATGCTGCTAAAAATACGCATTTGTAAATTATACAGCAATAACAGTCTACTTCTTCTGAGTTAAACAATATAGTGTCCTTCCATTTTTAGACATTTTAGAGGCAATTAAAATGGAAATCCAGACAGAAAAACAAAGTTTCTAAACTTCAGCCCCACTACTCTGTATTGTAAGTCACCACAGGGCTGCCTGAGAAGCTGAAAAGTTATAGCCACTAGTTATAAGAAGAGAAGACAGACAGAGACTGTGCAATCTTTCACTGTGTCAGTTTATTTTCTCGGCTTAATGCTAGGCTGGTAGCTGAAGTGGCAGGCGTGCATGGACTGAGCCTGTGCCCTTCCACACTCCAGGGATTAAGTGAACTGGTACCAGGGCCGGGTTTATGGAATCAGTGAGCTGGATTTACTCGTTGTTTATAGCAGTGGAAGTAAGCTGAGTGACGCTCCACAGCCTGGGAATGTGCCTCTCCAGTTTCTGCCTCAACAGAGCCCTGTGCCTGCCATGGTTACTCAGTGCTTCTGACTTCTATTACCCACTTGAACCATTTTTACAGTACAGGGTGAAATTTTCTCTAAGTAATCAACACTGGATGATCTAGGTTTCAGTGCACTCTGCTCAGGGAGCTCAGGGGTAAACACAAAAAGAATAACCATGCAATGGTCTCTTCATGGAAACGAAAATTATAATTAGCAATGGGCAAAACTCACAAGTTGCTTTTAAACTCTCTTTTTCTTTGGTAATCTTTAGTCACTATGTCTATAAGTTGGTTTATTATTTATTCTGTTTACTAAGTTGGTTTATTATTTATTCTGTTTACAAACTATTGTGCTTCTTAAATTTTCAGGGTTACATCTTCCAACAAATTTATAAGTTTCTCAGCCAATATGTATTGAAATATTCTCTTACCTTTTTTTTTCTAGTTATTCTTTTATAAAGTTTCATCAGTGAGGCTGAATATGTAAGTACAGTGCTTCCCTAACATGCACAAAGCCCTGGGTTCAATTCCCCAGCACTACATGAATGGAGTGTTGTAACGCACACTTATAATCCAAGCATGTGGGAAGTAGAGACAGGATGGCCAGAAGTTCAAGGTCACCTTCAGCCATGTTTGAGGCCAACCTAGGATCTCTGCAACAACAATGACAGCCACATTAGATTGACATTGGCCGTCTTAAGTCATCCTCTCTTCCTCTAATGTTTATGTTCACATTTCTTTATTTTCATGATTTAATTTAAATTTAAAATTTATTTAAATTTAGATACTTTTCTCGCCAATCTCTCAGTTCATTAATTTTATTTTCATCTTTGAAAATTATTATTATTGTGTGTGGGTTGGCTGTATGTGTGTACTACAGGACATGTGTGGAGGTCAGAAAAATATTGGGCACCAAGCTCAGGTTACTGGGCTTCTGTAGCAAGTGCCTTTGTCCACTAAGATATCTTGCCAGCCTCTCTCTTCTATGTTATTGGCTTTCAAACTATCCATTGAGCTCATAGATACAAAACCGCATGTGTGTATGCTTAAATTCTGAAGTGGCCTTAGTTTTCAAGTATTATAGAATCACAGTTGTGAAACTAGTAGAGAAAGTTTCCATATATTCATTCTCCAGTTTCCCCAGTGTGACCCTGTAATAAAGCAAAGTTGAATAAAGATATTGATTTACCAATCTATCAAGTTATCTGATATGGTACAGATTTCAAAGGGTTTGCATATACTCATATCAACAGTCTCTTTGTATACAGATGTGATAGCATTTATTAAAACTATAGGTTCATATAAGCACCACCAAAAGTAACATACAGAATCGGCCCAGCACTACAAAAGAACTCCTTCATGCAGCTCTTCACTGCCTCTCCATGCAGCCTTCTCTTGCTTTTCACCCCCAATAACCAGCAATCTGCCATATTTCTCTAACTGACTGTAGCTTTGAGAGGTGCACATAAAAGAAATGCACAGCACCTGTGACCCTCCGAGACGGAT
>NW_021604566.1:181888-220169 GCF_004785775.1 Grammomys surdaster
GTGCACATAAAAGAAATGCACAGCACCTGTGACCCTCCGAGACGGATCTTTTCACTGAACCCGGTGATTTAGAGATCAGCTGAGTCGTGTGCATCTCAGCTTACCTCATTTCATCGCTAAGTTGTGTTTGTTGTATGACTAGAGGTTGTTTTGTCCTCCCATTGAAGAACAACTATGATGTATCTGGATTTGTGAGATTACACGGAGTTGCATGAACAGCTAGGTGACATGTCTGTATGAACAAGGTGACTGTCATTGTGTCCTTAATTTTCTAAACACATAAGCTGATTAATAGGGTAGCTGTACCATTTTACGTTGTCACCTGCATTATCCTAGAGAACTGGTGTCTCTGCCTCCTTGTCAGCGTTTATCCTTGTCAGAGGATTTTTATTTCGAATGTTAACTGTTCTATCGGGCATTTGATCATTTCTTACATGGGTTTGAGCTGTACTCCTCTAATAACCAGCAATGTTGTTTCCCCTCAAATGTTTCTTTGATGTCTTTCTACTATTTCCTAACCGGGTTGTTTTCTTGCTGTTGGGTTTAGAAAATTCTTTATATATTCTGGATACAAGTGGCCTGTGAGATATATGGTGTGCAGATATTTTCGCTGCCATAGACTTTCAGCTCCTGTTTACTTTTGATTTCTAAAAGTTCTACATCATTCCATTCCCAAACTCAGCCCAATCAGTTCTTCAGAGACTCTTCCATTCTCCCCCTTAAGTCCTATTTAAAAGTCTTTCTTTAAAAATTAATTCTCCTTTATGAATTATAAAGCTTTAAATCTACCCTCTGTGCCTTTTTGTTGATTCTCCTTCCTTTTATGATTTCCTCGTGTGTTTTGTTATGTTTCAGTATTAGTCTGCCTTTATTGGAGTGTAATCTTTAGAAACCCTGCAGAGCCCACCTGGGGCAGTGGTGAGGCAGTTTGCAAGAGAAGTGTTGCATTTGCCCCGGTGCCATTGCTCCCATGCCACTTCAGGAGTGGCAGCTGTAAACACCTCATCTTGTGCTTTCGCACCTACATAAAGTTTTAGGACGCCACCGCCAAGAATTTAGACACTAGAGGGTGTCAGGAATATCTTTAACAGGCCGCTAAAGATGAAGTTTTCCGTTCATTTGTTTTGAATTCTGCACTGCATCATCTGGTTTCCTGCCTCCAGGGCCTGAGACTTATCTGCTGCTTTCAGGCAGGCAGGGCTCAGCAGGCAAGCCTCTTCCTGTAGCACCTTCAGCTTTCGCCTCACTGGGTTTTATTTCTGTTATTGTTATCGCCTGTGGGTTTTCTGAGCTCATCTCTTCGTCTAAAAAAACTATGTCATTAAAAAGAGTAAATGTATAAATATTTGTCTTATTTTATCTAGCATTCCTCATATTTAGTAGCAGAGTTTTAAAATTATCTATATGACTATTTTGCCTAATAATTATCCATAACAAAAGCTTACAATACTAATTCCTATAGTTAGCAGGGCCTGTTAATACGGTGAATACTGAAGGCCCTGCTTGGCTAATTTTATGACAGCTTAGGCAGAATCATTCGAGAGAAAAGAACTACAATTAAGAAAATCCTCCCACAAGATTGGGCTGTAGGCAAGCCTATAGGGTGATTTCTTACTGATGAATGTGAGTAGGGCCACCCTGGGCTGGTGATCCTGGGTTCTATAAGACAGTGGGCTAAGCAAGTCATGATGAGCAAGCCAGTAAGCAGCACCCCTCCACGGCCTCTGCATCAGTTCCTGCCTCCAGGATCCTGCTCTGTTTGAGTTCCTGTTCTGACTTCCTTTGATGATGCACTATAATGAGGAGGTATAAACCAAATAAACCCTCTTCCCCTCAACTTTCTTTCAGTCATTGTGTTTAAACACAACACTATGGGGGTATTGCTGGGACAGACCTGACCCTGGTTTTATTGAGAGGATTGTAGAAGAACTTCAGAAGTTTGGCCTAGAAAGTCATTGAATATTGATGGCTCAGTGGGCTGTTCTATGGAGCTTGGAAAATAAGAATGTTTTGAGCAGTACAGATGATAGAGGTCTGGCTTGTGAACTTTCAGACATAAGTAAAACACTTCATTTATTTTTGATTTTACAGAATCTCACAGTTGAAAGATTTTGAACTTTTAAAATTTTTTTTTAATTTTAAAGAGAAATTCCATTTTAAGAGACTGGATATCTTAAAGAGACTGAATTTTTTCAGTGTTTAAATTGTTAAAGACTTTTAAGATTTAGAATGCTTATAATTGGATATTGATGTTAACATGTGATCGTGGGGATGAACTGGAAAGGTAAAGTTGGCTCAACAGTGATGTATTTGTGTGTGGAGTGGATACAAGGGTCAACTGTGGCAGCTAATTTTATGTCACCTTGACACAAGATAAAGTCCTTTGAGATATGGGAACCTCAGTTGAGGAAACACTTTCATAGATCTGGCTTTAGGCAAGCCTGTAGGGCATTTTCTTAATTAATGATTGATGCTTGTGACAGCTATTTTTGGTTGTCGACTTGACTACATTTGGAATTAAAAGGCAAAAATGGAGGGAACACCTGTGAAGGACTTATGCTTAATTTGAAGTAGGAAGATCTACTTCTAATCTGGGTCTTTCTAGAAAGAAAAACCTTTAATCCAGATTTTGGGGCAGGAAGACATATCTTTAATCCAGATAGTTAATCCTGATCTAATGTATGCCGTGCCTTCTATAGGAAGTCTAAATAAGGACATGGAAGAAGGAAGCTTTCGTTCTTTGCCTGCTTGCTCTCACCCTGCTAGCAAGTTCTTCACTGGCATTAAAACCTATTTCTTTGGAATTTCAGCATATACAGAAAGCCAGCCAAGACATCCAGCCTTGTGAACTGAGCAACTACTAGATTCTTGTACTTTCCATTCTCAGCCAGCGACTATTGGATTAGCTGGATTAATCCAACAATACAACCTGTAAGTCATCCTATAGATAATAGATAGATAGATAGATAGATAGATAGATAGATAGATAGATAGCAGATAGATAGCAGATAGATAGATAGATAGATAGATAGATAGATAGATAGATAGATATTCATTCTATAAATTCTATCACTCTAGAGACTCTGACTAATGCAATGTGGGAGGAACCCAGCCCATTGTGGGTGGACCAGTGCCAGGCTGGTTGTCCGACTTCTCTAAGAGAGCAGACAGAGCAAACCATTCAAAGCAAGCCAGTAAGCAGCAACCTTCCATGACCTCTACCACAGCTCCTGCCTCCAGGATCCTACCCTATTTTAGTTCCTGTCCTGACTTTCTTTGATTAAACTACACTGTGGAAGTGTAAGCTAAAAATCCCTTTTGTCCCCAACTTGCTTTTGGTTTTGGTATTTAACAGCAACAGTCGCCCTGCCTAGGACAGTTCCCACCACAGTCTAGCTTTAAGTCTAAATCATGCTCCACCCTTTTGCTCGAGTCTAATTTCTTAAATCATTCACATTTTTTGAGTCTTTTTATTACTTAAGTTATAGGCATTACATATTCCCCTCAGTCATCCTGGGGCCAGAAGCCCTGGGAATAAGCTCCTCTAGGAAGAGAATCAAACCAGGGAAAGATAGAGAAAACACTGACTCATCTAAGGCGGTGATTCTCAACCTTCCTAATGCTATGACCCTTTAATGCAGTTCTTCATGTTGTTTCCTCAACCATTGAAGTACTTTTGTGGCTACTTCATAACTGTAATTTTGCTACTGTTTCCATACTGTTATCATAATGTAAATATCTATGGTTTCTGATGGTCTTAGGCAATCCCCGTGAAAGGATTGTTTGACCCACAAAGGGGTCACTACCCACAGGTTAAGAACTGCTGATCTAAGGAGTACCTTAGGAAACTGGGGTGGATGTTGTGATGGTTTGTATATGCTTGGGCCAGGGAGTGGCACTATTAGGAGGTATAGCTGTGTCACTGTGGGTGTGGGCTTTAAGACCTCATCCTAGCTGCCTGGAAGTGAGTCTTCCACTAGCAGCCTTCAGATGAAGATGTAGAACTCTCAGCTCTGTCTGTACCATGCCTGCCTAGATGCTGCCATGTTCCCATCTTGGTGATACTGGACTGAACTTCTGGACCTGTAAACCAACCCTAAATATATGTTGTCCTTTATAAGACTTGCCTTGGTCATGGTATCTGTTCATAGCAGTAAAACCCTAAGACAGATGTGAATTCATTAAGAGTGTCCAGAGATGTGTGAGTGAATGGAAGATAACATTAAGGGGAAAAACAGTGGCTATCATCTAGAAAAATTAAAAAAAATACCAGGGGGCAAGAATTTGATAGTGTTTCTCCATTTGGGCACAAAGTTGAAGAGAGCTAGTCTAGAGCTTCCAGAACCAGGATCATTCACTGTGCTTCCCTAGAGCCTGAATCGAAATGCCTTTTGGATATGCTTTCTCAGATCAACAGCAGGAAACTGTCTGATGAAAACTTTCCTTGCTCGGATGTTCTGCTTGGCACACATGACATTTTGGTCTCTGAGAACAAATTTCTTTCTTGTAATTACTGAGCTGGCATCCTGGTTTGCGTATGCTTCCTCCCCAGACCATTACTGACACAAGGTCAAGTTTAGAGTTTGTACAGCTGATGAACAGACTGTAAAGATAGGTCAAGGACAGTTGACTGGCCTCCAAGGTTTGGATAGCCTCCAAACTGGTGCCTGAGCTGGCAGCACTGAATGACACAGGGACCTTTTGTAAACACCCTTCCTGGCCCTGACTCCAGCCCTTCCTGAGTTAGAATGGAGGGGAAGTCAGAAGAAGGGATAGAGGATCTGTACTTTCCACAAAGGCCTTTGATGGTTCTTGGGCAGCAGATTAGGGAACTGCTATCCAAGATCACTTTATCATCCATCTTCCTTCAACCAGAATGTGCACTTTTCAAATTCTCCTCTATTCCAAAACAATGACTCAGGTTACCGGAGACTTAATTGAGTTTAATGCAATCCCCAGTACTGTAGGCTTAATCATCCCTTGGGTAATTGCATTTTGAAATAAGAGCTTGTTCGTACAGATAAATCCCCTCAGCATTAGGGTTTTCTCATCTTTTGGAGCAAGGAAGGTCAATCTCGGATACAATGCCCTTGCAATCTGTCTTCTGCACTGACTTCCAAATCCAGTCCTTTTCCTATCCATCTTTGTTATAAAACATATGTCCCCAAGGTGCTATATAGGAGCTGGCACCAGCTTCCTCTATCCATAATTTCAGTTGGCTCTGGAAGATTCCTGAGGGCTTCATTTAGGACCCACCCTCCCCACAGGAACATCTACTTCCTTCTCCTTTTTTGATAAAAGAGAAACCATCATTAGTGTCAGGGTCCCTGTTCTATGGGTGAGGAGGGGACTTGATGATCTCTTATCTTCTGCTTACTATTATTCCACTCAGAAATCAACAGGAATTAGCAAAGGATCGAGGGCTTTCATAAGCTGGGAAATGACTTTTACCCAAGAATCAGTGGATGCTCTTTTTACAGTAGCTGCTTCATAGAACATTTTTTTCTCCAAATTCATCTTGTTCCTATAATACTCATGAGTAGATGTTGTAGTAATTATTTCAAACGGCCTCAGGCTCAGGCTGACTATCTAGCTGCAGCGGCTCTGCCTAGTCCAGCCGCCATGTTTCTCCTCCTGAGGCCACGTGCATGCTGCAGCTAGAACCGGCCCGCCAGAAACACCAGCCCTGCCACTCACTAGATGCCAGCATGAGAGATGGCTCTACCAATCTTCCACGCTGTCTCCACAAGGCAGGGCATTGCCCAGACCATTCTGCCATCCATGTGGGCCCAGTAAGAGAATGAGACTCTAATTCTTATAGATTAATCAAAGGCTTTATATGTTTGATAATGATTAATAACAAGATGCCCATACAAAGAGAGTTGTATCTCAATTAGCTAACCTAATTATAAGTTTATAAGTTGTTCTCCATGAGTGTTCTCCATACCTGTGTGGTTCTCCATCCTCTTACATCTCTGCCCTCTCTAGCTCCTCCTCTTCCTTTTTTCTCTTCCTCTCCCAACTCCTCCTCTTCCTCTCCTTACTCCTCCCACCTTAGCTCCTCCTACAAGTAAGCTTTTATTATATTTTAGAAAAAAACAAGAGGGAAGGCTTAAAGAGAAGTACTGGTTACTGAGCAGCCTATGCCATGAAACCCTCATCTTACTAGTGCGGAATTAGAGAGTATAATCTTCATCAACACATAGACTTAATGTCTCTGTGAGAGGATGATAACAACCATACCACAGATTCTATTCACTGAATTCTTATTCTACTCAAGAAATATTCAAGAACTATTAGGATTCAGCAACCTGACTCCTAATTTGTGCAAGGCATTTTTGAAAACAGAGATGGCAGGTTTTGCCTGAGTTAGGGCTATTCAGAGATGTACATATTCAACATCTATTGAGGTAAAATCTGGGAACATCACTGAAAGTCACTTGGGATTTGATCATCAAATTGACATTCTCTGCACAGTGAAGAACTTACTAATGTATTTCTGTCCCTTAAGACTAAGTACTGACTCGGAAAAGCCTAGAGTTCACAGACAATGGATAGCAAAAGTATTCCTCACAGAGAGCCTTGCACAGCCAGTGATGAGCCCAGTGAGTTGCATAACCTCCCAGAGACTTGGTGATAAGCATTTATATGCTGAACATTGAATGATGTTGGGCAATAGATTTTTTAATTTTTTTTTCTGAACTGGTACCTTTCAGGCTGAATCCAACACCATCTCATTAGTGTATTTCTATGTGACACCAACTATTTTCTACTTTCAGAAAAAAAAATAGTTTATAACTTAGGCAGACCACTGAATAAAGTATACTGAAGTTAAGTGAACGATTAAACTGTTTTTTTCTCCTTTCTTCCTAACTCTGGAACTGTCATAAAAAAGTACAAAATAATTCATTCATCTGGCACGGTATAAGACATATTACAAATATTTACATCTACTTATAAATTGCTTCTGGCTCCTAAGTTCTAGTCTGATAGGCTTATGAAACAGGTGTGTCCACAAAAGTTTTATCACTGCAACAAGCGGCTACATTGTTATCCTGATGTGTGTAATATACATATATATTATGCATACACATATAAATGATATTTTAAATTATAATAACCATGCAATCATGGTATCCATCGACCCAGTCAAAGACTAGTGAGTGCCCAGTAGGAATAACCCCTGAGCTTATGAACACAAGCATCTGAGGCCTCCTGAGATTATGACTCTAAACTGGGTGGTGAGGTACTGAGTATAGACAATCAGAAAGTAAGTGCAAAGATGTGCAGCTTATTCTTCATGTAGGTCTGGAACAACTGGAGTGGGACCTATCTGAAAAGCTGTTGTCTGTATATGAGATTTGGTCTTCTAGCTGGGCTGCCTTATCTGGCCTGAGTGGGAAAGGATGCACATAGCCTCGCAGACTTGAAGTACCTGGGTTGGGGGATACCGAGGGGACCCCCACCCGCTCAGAGAAGAAGGGGTGGGGCGATGGGGGAAGGGTTGTGGGAGGAGGTGACCAGGATGGAGGCAGTGAACCGGAGGTAACGTGAATAAGTAAAAATAAATAAAATACCTTAAAAAATGTAAGTGCAAAGAAAAATGTAGGCGAAAACTAAAGTATTTATGGAGCAAAAGGGATTGGAGGGAAGTGCACTTCATAGATCTTAGATCTCCTCTTGGAAGTGAGGACTACAGATCTCAGAAGGATGCCTTAAGCCCCCTTAGGTGGTGGGAAGAGTCAGCTAAGGCCTGGTAATCCAATGCCTGTCTACACACATCTACTGCTCCTGGAAGTTTCCCTACAGGCCTTTTGTTTTATTTGTCTCTAAAAGTCCCCTAGGGATCGTTAGAGTTCTTTCCTACAGATAGCTTTGACATTGTTCTGGAGCTCAGTCACCCTAAACACAAGTCTTACAGATGTCCAAAAAAGATACATGTAACCAGAGCCCATCTGAGGTTCCATGATGGGAAGCTCAACTCTTACACAGGGGAGGCCAGGGCTTGTGTGGAAGAGAACTATCCACAGTAGAGGGGAAGATGGAGTGGGCGGTGTGACTTCCAGGTCAGCACAGACTTTAGAGTCGCAATGACTGGGCTTCAGTTCCAGCTCTGCCATTAACTGGCCATAGTCTTGAATCAGTCAAGCATCTCTCTGTGGCTTTTATTCATTTTGACAACACTGTGTGTCAACATAATCCATCAGGACCTAGAGCCACTGAATAAAACTTTGTTGAATATTTGAATGATCCAGTGAATAAATGAATGACTGCTCAGGATGTCATCTTCTGTTTCTGCAAGATGCAAATACATGCAAATAAATCACATGTGTATAATGGCTGTTGAAGTTTTGTTTTGTTTGTTGGTGAAGAGAATACACCTGTCAGTTCTAAAAAAAAAAAAAAACAAACACAAAAAGCCTCAAAATTCCAATAATTTTTTAGTGGATCTTGTTATTATGGCAAATCTGGGGTTATAATTCTACTTATGTCAAAGTTGAGTATATACCTAGTGACTACAGCTCTAGAATTCTGCAGCATTTGCTTCAAAATCAGACATGTGCTACATCCCCAAGTTTGTGGGTACTGAATTGGGATGCAGGACTGGCAGAAAGACTAGGAAAGCAGAAGCACTATAAAATAATTTTTCATAAAGTACGTATATACAAATTTCAGGACAATACTTTTCAGATTATGCTCTTTGTTAATATTTTTGTGTAAAGATATTCTTATAAAAATAAGTAAGGTTGCCTAAGCAAAAATGCCATGGCTAGGTTTGTGATACTTCCTTTGAGTTGTGGCCATGGATCGTGCCAAAGCTCTCAATACACTACAGGCTATTAATTACTATAGCTCTTGGGTGTCCACCAGAAATACATGGTAAAGACCACATTGCTGAATATAGCAAACATTTTGGATACAGAACACAGAGAAATCAAGCTGGAACTGAGAAAGAAGCTTCCTGAT
Source organism: Grammomys surdaster (assembly GCF_004785775.1). Classification (NCBI taxonomy): domain Eukaryota; kingdom Metazoa; phylum Chordata; class Mammalia; order Rodentia; family Muridae; genus Grammomys; species Grammomys surdaster. Next base: position 190,856 of record NW_021604566.1, read on the forward strand.
TTCTAACTTGTATTCATAACAGCAGAAGGTGCTATGTCACGGGCTGTTGGAGGAGAAAAATAATCAGCTTACCAGGTATGACCCCTAAGTGTTAAAATACCTACCAAAATTTGATGTAATCGTGGCATAGGTGTTTTGGAGGTAACCAGCCATTATCTTAATGGATTTGAAGCCCACTTCATAGGAAAGAATATATGCCCAGCACTTGTACTGTAAACCTAGTCACAAGCCTATGGATGTTCTGCTGAATGAACATGTAGTCAAATGACTTCTAAATATTTATGTTTAACTCATAGACTAATGTTAAAACAGCCTCTGTCAGGGAAACATCCTTGTGTAGTGGGCTATAGTTATTGCAGAGACCCATAACTGGTCAAAGTGCTGAGAAAGAGTGATTACTAAGTGCTCAGCCCTAATTGGGACATCTCTATCACCCTCTCCAAGGCTCAGGGAACATCACAGAAGAGAGAGATGAAAGACTATCAGAGTAATGGATGGGGACACGTTCTGTTTAGTGGACATGACATGTCCATAGCAGTAGGAATACACAGCAGCTGTGGCCACCTGCACAAGACCTGCACACTGGGCCCTTTGCCTTCCATCACGAACACAGGAGGTGCTGCATTCCTATTTACTAGGCAACCGTATTTGAACTGTAAGTAAAATGGATGTGGGAGTGGGATGAGGACTAATTTGGAAGAAGGTAGTGAGAAGGGGGTGGGGCTTAGAGAGGACAGCGGGGGGGGGTGAATGTGATCATAATACATTATATCCATGTATGAAAGAGTAAAAAATTAATTAAAATATAAGATTATGCCAGTACAAATATTGGTTATGAATTTACTCTTCTAGCAAGAAATAAGATGGAAACTCTAAGCAATTTCTTCAATATCTTTTCTTAAAAGTTTTCTTTAAATTCATTTATTTTTATTTTGTGTGTATAAATGTTTTGCCTGCATGTTTGTAAGTGTACTGTATAAGTAACCTAGCACCTTAGGAGACTAGAGAGATCACTGGATCTCCTTGAACTAGAATTACAGACGGCTGTGAACCACCACGTGGTTGCTGAGAACCTGGCTAAGGTCCTCTGGAAAATCAGCCAGTGCTCTTAACTGCCAAGCCACCTCTCCACTACCAACCCAACACCTTATTTAGAAGTTTAGGACTACTCCCCAAGAGAGTTCCAGATACATAAACTAGAGCTGGGTGGGTGGGGGGCTTCACTGTCACTATCTGGTCCTTTAACCCACTAAGCTTGGCAGTTAAATAAAGAGTTCAGACTATTATAAGTTAAAATCCTTTGTAAAGCCTTTCTGTTATGCTTCTTAAATGAAACAGAGAGATAGAAAAATAATTTTTGTCCTGGTTGTGACATTCCTTACTAACAAGGCAAATGGATAAATCTACCCTTGAACAAAGCAAAAAGCCCCAGCTGAAATATAAATAGATACAGATGTTTATGACAGTTCTCCAGCTAGTTTAATTAACTGCACAAGTCAGCTGCCAGTTCTAAGTCAACTGCTTTGACACTTTCCATCTTCCAAAGTTTCTTTTTTAAAGGGCCAGGTTGGTTTTTAATTGTATTTCAATGTTGATTTGCAAAGACAGTTCATAAACCCAGATCAAAGCATCAGCCTGTATTTAAAAACTTGCAGATCTGGGATGGGAGTATAACTCAGTGGCCTGGTGTGTCCAAGGACCTGGGTTTGATCACCAACAGAACTTTATTATTATCATTATTACTGTAAATTCAGCTTTAAAAAAGATTATTCGGTCTGCAACTGAATTATTTATGAGGGTAAAGGTTATAGTATTTGTATCCTCTTCAAATCCCTTGATATTTTTCAGGTCATTCTCTGATTTTTAAATTATTTTGCATCCGAATCCCCCCATATTATTTCTTCATATAGTTTGCAATGTTTGAGTATGACCTCATTCTAAGAAAAGTGTTGAGGAGGGTCACAGAACCTTATGCTTCTCTCTACATGGTGGTTTGATATTTCCATCCTCTCAATGCTCAGTTTTCCATAGTTCTCTACTAATTTCTATTTATATTATCACTTAGGGTTCTGTTACTGTGCAAATATTTGATATCTAACACACAATATTTCCTAGTTGATCTACTCAAAACTACAGATAAACAACAAGCTCAACCCACCTTCCCTGGGCTGTCTGTGAGCTTCCAGTTGTCCCTCAAGCTACAAGTGCTGGAGGTATGTGCCAACGCTTTTGTAGGCACCATTCTATGAGGACCACTCTATTTTATCCATGGGACAGCATAAGTGTGTTCCGCCCATGCCTCAGACATTACCAACACTTGAAATGCATTGTTGATTTCATGCCATTATGAGTCTCACTTAAGGATTTGACAGCATATTTGAACCCTTAGATGTTACTCAGTGAGGCTTAACACTTATTTACACATGACATGTACTGTCACTAGAATACCAAAAGCCAGACATATCCCACCGTGATATATAAGACGCTTAGTTGGAAGTGACTGGAATCATATGTTATGCTATTTGAACTTGAGCTGTCTTATTGATTTTTGCCATAGACTGCCTCTATTCTTAGTGATTTGATTGAGGCTAGACACACTGAGGATGAATAGCTTTTCATTAGAATGTACTTACATATTTTGTAGAGTGGTTTTGGTTTTTCTCACTGTGGTGTTTCCAAATTTAAGTACTGAACTATGTTAATCGCTTATCATTTTGCAAATTCTTAACCCAGTTTTTCTCTGCACATGGGATTCCCCTAACTGGAGCCTCACAAACCTTCCAGCCTGACAAAATCCTATATACCCTTCAAGGCCCAGTTCAAAAGAGCATTCATGCCTGTGCTGTCCACCTGGGCTTCCCGGCTAACACAAATTCCCTCTGTGATCCCCAAGTTCCCCCTGTATGACCACAACTAAATCACAATTGCTTGGACACAGGCCTTTTTCTCTCATTAAACACAAGCACTCTTGAAAAAAAGGACACAGCTATTATTTCTCTATTTCCATACAGTACTTGGCCCAGACAGACAGTTGAGTAATGACAAAGGAATGAATTGACAGAGGTTAAAGGTGCCTAGTGGCCTTATCTGTGTTCCTCTGTCTCTTTACTCCGTGTGTGTGTGTGTGTGTGTGTGTGTGTGTGTGTGTGTGTGTGCTGTTCAACTCTGTGTAATGCTAGGAGCTAGAGATGTGTCTCTTCTACCAGATCAATGTGAATGACTTTTGCAAAATGTCCATAAACGCCTTCTATAGAATTACCTTCTAAAATGGGGAAGAGCAAAGCTTTCAAGAATTTATCATTTTAGATGAACTTCGCAGTGTGGCTGCTTAATAGTCTGAGGCTCATGGTTCCTTGGTAAACTCATAAGGACTCTTGTTACTCAAGGCATGACACACCTCTTCTCAGCTCTAGGTTGCATACATGACTGCTGGAAGCACCAGACCCTAGCAGCAATTCCCAGTTGTAAATACTGTATCACTTCAACAATGTTTCATGGCAACCCGCTGCACATGGCAACAAAGCTACACACCGCCCAGCTTTGCCACGCACGAGGCACTGCTGAGAAGCTGCCAAAAGGGTCTGCCCTGATGCAGACTGAAGTGTGCCATCCAGAGACTCGACATGTGCAGACAGACTCAAGGAAACAGGTGGCAATGGAAGAGGAAGGCCTGATTTGGGGTTTTAAGTTTATAAATTTGGCAGCACAGTTCTAGTTCAGACCTGATGCACCAGATGGTGTGAATTTGTTTTCCCTTGAATGGCTGTACTTCTTGTCTACTGTCATCTACAGTCTGTAATGGGCATTGCCTCTAATCAGATGTAGTGACTAGACACTGAGCTGACAGCATGCGTCTTGCTTGTTTCTGTTTTTCTTACATTTGTCTGTGTTTTGGGTTAATGTTGAATGCAAGCTCCAGCCACTCACCCAGCTATTGCTGAATTTCTTTGTGATAAGACAATCGTAAACAGTGGGCTGTATGTGAGTTATTATGACAATGTTACAATTTTCACACTAATTAATGTGTAGACTTAGCCAAGAAGAAGCTTCCAGAAAGGCAGACCTAAGTATGTCTGAAGAGTGCAGAGATGTCCAGGATAAAATGCCTCACCAAGCCAGTGAAGCAGGGGACAACCGTGATGGCTTTGTCTGTGGCTCCTAAGGACACAGGGGATGATAACACATAGGTGCTAAGACTATAGCTCAGACTTTAGGTCCACTGTTTACTGTATGTGTGGCTAAAGACAAATTATTTAAGACATTTGAGCCTTACTGCCTTCATGTGTGAACTGAAACAAAATCAAGTCCCAAGGCTGCTGAGCTACTGAAGTAATGGAGTTAGTGTGTTTTACTCATAAGGGGGCCAGCGCATAGCAAATGTTTAAACTGTCAGCGTAAAGGAACTGCATCCCTACAAGCCAGTGTTGCTCATGGAGATCCATGTCTATGTGGTAGAATACTTCCAAACAGAACATATGGGTATAAGGGAGGTGCTCCGTTTGAGGACACTGGTGAAAGTCATCTATGTCTATGTATGAAGTAACACAAGTGCTCTGAACTTTAGGAGTCTAGACTTGGACAGAATCAAGACAAGGTATTAGCTTCCATCTGGACATCCTGGAAGCCCTGCAGTTCTCATCTTACAGGAGAAGATGCCATGGCTTTGTAACAATGTATCATCCCAGGTGGGTCTGTTGGAAGCTCTATTATACACATGTCCTCACTTGCATGATGAACCTTCAGATGGGGCTACTTCTGAATCCAGCATTTGAGGGACCACTTAGAGCCTCACAGAATAAAGAGCATGCTGGTGTTGCCTGAGATTGACAGAACACCAGAAGATGAAACACTGGGGCAAAGCAGACCCTAGACAGTCCACCAGGAAGCTACAGACAGAGGCAGGGTTCCTGTTCCATAAGGATAGAGAGAGGTCCTTCTTCTTCTTCTTCTTCTTCTTCTTCTTCTTCTTCTTCTTCTTCTTCTTCTTCTTCTTCTTCTTCTCTTCTTCTCCTTCTCCTTCTCCTTCTTCTCTTCTTCTTCTTCTTCTCCTTCTTCTTCTTCTTCTTCTTCTTCTTCTTCTTCTTCTTCTTCTTCTTCTTTTGTTGTTGTTTTCTTTTTTCTTTTTTTTAAATAATTTTTTTAAATCATAATTTATACTCATTCACACAGCAGTTATAAACACAAAAAGGCAGGACGTGGGGAAGGGGATGACACTGGAGCGTGGGTGTTCAGGGGGAGTACAGATATCTTTCATAACAGGGTATCGGCTGGGTGAAGGTTCAGGGGACAGGTCACTATGACTCTGCCTATGATTCACTTGTCCTTATCTAAGTTGGTATTATCCGCCAAGGCTACCTATTTACAAGGTCTATGACTGCTCAGGCTTGTAAATTGTCACAAGAGCTGCCTGTTTACAATAGCTTATAGCCATCTGTTTCAGTGTTTATCCACAGAGACCCAAGACTTGGTGTTAGTATACATGTATGACAGGCCTATTGCTGGTTTTAGGCCTATGGTTGATTTTAGACCTTCAGTGGGTAAGCAGGGCTGCCCCTAACATCTCCTCCCTTCTCTAAGTATAGAAGGGCTATGGCGATTCTAATCTTGCAAAGGCTGGGATAGAGGCCTGACCTCCAGTAATTGAAGGGGACCTTGTAATGGCTCCAGTCCCCCTGTCGTTGTCCAGTGAGGCATGAGGGCCATATCCGTCTGATGTCTTTTTCCTGGAGAGGGGATACTTTTGACATCAACCCCTATGCATTCAGGCTTGTCCCTCAGGGAACCCAGAGAGATATTTTTAACTTTTATTTATATTCCCTTGCAGTGCTTAGCCTTGCAGCCTAAGCAAGAATTCAGATCGCCAGTCAGAGGGGGTTCTGGGTGGCCCCTCTCTGTTTGGTCTAGGGGCAGAAGTCCCCTCTTTTAGGTTGGGTGGAAATGGGCTTTGGGAACACCCTGGATAGAGTAACAACCTCATCTTGAGTCTCGTGGTCCTCCATAGCTAACTAATGATAATGTATCTGAGTAGGTTTTGCTACCAAATTATTTATCTGTTGTTTCACAGAGTTAGTCTGCCTATTTGAGGGCCAGGGACCAGCAGAAAAAAGCAAAAATAACCCAATTAATGGTCCCAAGATGGGAGGAAGTAGGGTTAACAATCATGGAGAAACTGAAAACCAATTCTTGTACCATCTGTCTCTTTCTCTCTCTGAATTTTCTCAGGGCCTTCTCTGACCTTTTTCATGCTCTCTTTAACCATCCCTGTCTTGTCTATGTAAAGACAACATTCTTCTTTAAGGGCTGTACACAGTCAAGAGCTGTACACAGCCTTTTCTATTGTAATAGAGTAAATCAAGTCCAATAAGGATCTTTGTGAGAGGTCCTTCTTGAAGGGGGAGCAGACCTGAAAAATTGTAGGTAATCGATTTGACAGGAGTGTGCGTCACTCAAGAGACAGGATGCATTAAGGATGGCTTTCACATTTTGCCTAGCATGTGTCATACAGCCATATGAATCATGGTAAGATGTTTCAAATTTACACCTTAAAATTTGATTGTGTATGACTCAGAAATTGAATGTGACTGAATCATAGACACAGGGATGGGAATCGGACCACCTACCCACTGTCTATGCTTTCAAGGTAACTGGGTGAGCTGTTGCCCCTCCAGCCCGTCATTTCCTGCACTTAACCCCCACCTCAAATTTCCCTTTATTTATATTTCATTCTGTCTGTCTCTGCCCACTGGGTTCTGAGCTTATACAAAACAAGGATAGAGGTCTTTTCTCTGCTCTGTGGCCTGGCACCCAGAATACTGCCAGGCAGAGCAGTAAATAATAGAGGATTAAGTGGAGTTTATGGCCACGTTTCCTGGCAACAGGCATGAGGTAGAGCTACAGAAGCCTTAGACAAAGAAATGGGTGCTGTGGAGGCTTCCCAACTTCCAGGCAGGGCACTGTATTCACAAGGAACACAAATAGATCACTTGGGAGAAGCAGAGCAAGGCTTGGGAGAGATGAAGAAACGTTTATAACCAGCAACTTTCCTCCTTCATCTTGGGTTCTGTATTTCATTTGCTGGCCATTTCCCCTCCCTTTGAACCGTGTAAAAATTCACCTACTGTAGAATTAACCTATTTCAAGAGCACACTGAGCATCATCTCATTCTTTTACGTTATTGTGCAACCACCTATGTCCCAGTTCCAGAACATTCTATCACCCTTACCAGGAAGGTTCGCTCCTATTAAGCAACTGATCCATAATCCCAACCCCACTCTGAACTCTTAGTAACAGCTAATCTCTTCTGTCTCTATAGATTTCTCTATTCTGGAAATCAATATTAACAGTATCATATTCAAAGTAAGACCTTTTATATATGGAGTCTTTGTTTAAGCATGTTTTTGAGGTTCATCTAGGCTGTAGCATATATCAGAATGTTAGCCCTTTTAAAGGATTAATAACATCCAATTTATATAATTATATCAGTTTGTCTACCCTTTCACTAGTGAATGGATGGTTGTTTTGTCCACCTTTGAACTAATGTGACATCTCCGTTACAAACATTTGTGTATGATGTGACGGGATCCCTGTTTCAACTCTGTTGGTTGTAGACTTGACGTAGAATCACTATTTTTCACGTGTGTTCCTCTCAATGATGTTTCTGCTTGAACCCCAGGGACTCTGTCAATTGGCTCACAGATAAAAACCTATGGCATCTTGTAAACATACACAAAAACAATTAAGGTCACTAGTATGTACCACACTACATAGATAAAGCTAAGGAAGTGGGCTCCTGCAGCAGGAGTAAGACACTGAGCTGGATACTCCCCATCTTTCAGTCCCACACGGGAGGGAATCAATTCCATCCTCAAATGGACTGGTCCGTGGTGAGTACCACAAGGGTGTATGCATAGCCACAAATACAGCCAGCCTCTGTAGGTTCCACATCTGCAGATTCAGCCAACCACAATCGAAGCTTTTCAGGGGCACACTTTGCTTCTGTATTGAACACATACAGGGTTTTGTTCTTACAATTTCCTAAGCCAGGGATTATGACCCTTTGTGGGCTGGGCAACCCTTTCACAAGGGTTACCTAAGACCATCTGAATATCATATATTTACCTTATGATTCATAACAGTAGTAAAATTACAGTTATGTAGTAACAACAAAAATAATTTCATGGTTGAGGATCACCACAACATGAGGAATGGTACTAAAGGGTCACGAACCACTGCCCTAAGCAATTTTGTACTGAATTTGTATTAGGTGCAATAGGCTATCCAGAGGGCATTTGAAGTTTCAAGGGGATGTGTAGTCTATGTGCTGTTCTACAACATTTTGCATGAGGTACTTGAGCGCCTAGGGACTTAGGGCTTCACTGGGCATCCTGGGGTCAACCTCCTATGTGTATCAAGGGACAGCTAAACATAGATGTCTGTACCTCAGTGGAACTATTCAAAAGTACAGACAGTGTCCTCATGCCCTTGTTCTTGTTCTTTTGGGAAGTCTTCCAGCTGTTCACTCTGTCTATTTGTATTAGTAACCATATAAGAACTATCCATAAAAAATATTTTTTGAATAAGAAAGAAAAAAAAGGCCTATCTCACCAATCTATCTCAGGCGCAGTTCTCTGGGCTTAAAAGTACCAACTGTGCCCTGACAACGTAGCTGGAGTTGAAGACTTTCTGTTTTCCACTGTGGCAATGCCCTGGAGACTGGATTTGGAAACCATGGCAGTTTTATGACATTAAATCACTGCTGGCTTTGATTAGCTCTTGTTCTAAGAAACACATGCCATTTTAAACAAGTTCTCCAAAGTTCTCTCTAGCACTCATCTATCTTGGGAAAGGGAAGAATGTGACCCAAGTAGCATACCACAGACAGACAGACAGACAGACACAGGCACAAGCACACAAGTACACATAACGTATATTCACACACACACATACCACATACACACAACACACACAAACATCACAGACACACCACACAACCCCCCACATCACACACACACACACACAAGTGTACAACCACACACAGCACACATTCACACACACACACACACACACCACATACAAACACACACACACATACACACAGAGTATTAAACATACTCATGAGTACTCAGGTCCCTTCTCCACCTTGACCTTTGACTCCTCAGCTCCACTCAGCTACCACTGAACTGGTGCAGAATGTGTAAGTGCCTTTTCTGTGCTTCATCTCCCAGCTGCTATGAGTGCTCACAGACCACCCCAGCTACTCAGACTCATATTTTCCACTGTGGAGGCGTTCGCTGACAATGGAGCAATGAGACAGAGGAGGATGCTGGGAAATGTAAACAACTGTCCACAGATCCTGCTGGGGGTTCTGCACTGATCTTAACCCTTTGCTTCCAGGGTCTCTGATCAACAGGAACTCCCCTGTGGAGTCAGTTTGCTGCCTTCAGTCTTAGCCCTCCTCTTTCAACATGCTTTAACTGATGCTGGCTTTCAAAGGATAGCCGGACCTGAGCAGTGCAGCTTCAAGCATATCTTAGAAAACACCAAGGTTTAAATTGTATGGTTCCAAACAAAGCTTATTTTCTTCTTCCCTCCCCTTCCTCTTCTTTTCTTTTCAATCTGTGTGAAAGGAGGGAGGGAGGGCATTCCTTGAATGCCTAATAGTTTATAAAAATGCCTTTATCCACATAGCATCACACAGTGTAATTGTCTCTCAAACCCTAGGGTATTGTTATCAGCCCCATTTCACAGATGAAAAAGTTGAGAGTTAGGAGGAAATAGACTATGTAGCCAGTGGATCTTGGAGATGAATAATTTATCAAGGAACACTAAAAAAGGGTCCTTTTATTCACTCTGTCCTGTGACAGGTTTTGAGAGCCTGAGTTTCTGATCTTGGATCTGAGTCCATCTGCTGATGTCCCTTAAAAAGAGGCTACAAAATAGAAGTCATCTAACCATCCTCATCCATAGGACATTGAATTGAAAATAAAGCTCAGTTCACTCTTTGCTAATGGGATGATAGGAAAGTGTAAGCTTTACAAAAGAGCGTGACGTGAAGTGAGGTCGTAGGGATGGCCTCTTACAGGCATCGGGTCTTAGTGACTGTGATCTCCACATCAGCCATCACTTACCTCTTTACATCTATCCTAACTTGTTCGCCTTTCATTCCTAATCAAAGAGAAAACACAAACTTACCGGCACCTACTCTTCATAAGAATGTAGCCATTGTCCTCCCCTTCTCCCCCATATAATTTTTTTCCCATTTGAAACTTAATTACTGATTCAACCATGCCGTGACTTTGCAGTCTATGTCCTAGAGGGTCGACATCCTAGATTGACATAAGGGGTTCGATTTCTAATCTCTAAAAATCATGAATGGACGTGCTAGGAAGTATGTTTGATCTTGGGCAAATTACGTGATCTTTCCATGACTTAGAAAATTGGGCCACACTCCATTTTATTATGAAGATTACATGTTCAAAACTTCACTGTATATGTAAATATGAATACTATTTCTCTATAACTAGTAATTTTGTTATTTAAAACTACTTTGCAGTTATCTTAGTGAAGTCTTTTGCAATGTTTTCTGAAGAGATAATGCATAGCATTCATTAAGGGTGGCAGAGCCTGAGCACAGACCTTGACCTTTGGTGTCTGCCTTGGCTCAGCTATCATTCTGGCCTAATCATCTAAGCCTAAATTCTGCCAAAGAACTCAGAGGACCTGAGGGATTTCTGGGGTAGAAGTGGTCACAGCCCACCTTCTACACTACTTAGGATGTGCTTATTTTTTAATGCAAGTGTCTCTGTTATTTGGTTCAGACTTTTTTTTTTAATGTCTGAAAAGTTTCGAAATGCCTCCAGTGGTTTTCAGCAATGCAACTTTTACTTCACAGGCCTGTAAGAAATCAGCATCTCTGACTCTTACTGGTAAGGTATTTATACCATTTGTGTGCTTCCCATGTTGAAATTTGGAAGTGACTGTGTGTTTCCCCTTCATTTCAAGCTTCAAGTCTTAGAAGCCTGATGTCTCCCATTTTCATGATGCTGAGAAACCTTCAAGAGCTTGACCAAAGGTGTTTAAGAATAAACATAGCTTCAGAGTTTTGATTAAGAAAATAAATTTGTTCATCAGAATCTACCTCACACAAAAAAGAAATTTTTGGCCTTAGCTTGTGGCAGAACCATTTGAAATAAATCCACAAAGGAACCTATGGCAACTTCATGGGCCCTGGAGACCCTGGGCTCTGGCCAGCCCCTCAGCCTCGAGGACTTTTGAGGTAGAGTACAGGGTTGAGGACTCCCAAGCCACAGTCACCTCAAGGACGACTTCTTAGCCCACAACTCAGGAGCACAGGAGAATTCACCAGTCGTTAATTTGACTCCTGCAAAGTAAATATTCCTATGAGCCTTCTTCTCCCACAGGGACTGGGCTCCCTCATTCCTAGTTGCCAGGATTTCCCCAAGAACAGCCAGTTTGTAGGAGGAGCTAAGGTGGGAAGAGTAAGGAGAGGAAGAGCAAAAGGAAGAGGAGAAACAAGAGAGGGCAGAGATGTAGGAGGATGAAGAGCCACGCAGGTATGGAGAGCAGTCTCTGGTAACAACTTATATTTAGGTTAGCTAATTGGGAAACAACTCTAATTGTATGGGCATATTGTTATTGAGCATTACCAAACATATAAAGCCTTTGATTAATGTTTAAACATTAGAGTCTCATTTTCCTACCAGGCCTGCATGGATGGCAGGATGGTCTGGGCAGAACCCAGCCTTGGGAGACAGCGTGGAAGATTGGCAGAGCCATCTCCCACACTGGCACTTGTGGGTTGCAGGGCTGGTGTCTCTGACAGCCTGAGTGAATGGCCCAAGCTGAGCAGCAGCGGTAAGGCTGCCACTGCTCCTGGCCACAGGCCTAGGCTAGTCGGGAACATGGCGGCTGATTAAGAACAAGCAAGATTAGGAGCCACCATTTTTAAATATCTCCCACAACACCAGTTCTTGCCTCCCAAGGGTAAGCCCTTACCAGTCTCAAGAGCCCCAGAGGAAACATTGGAATGAGATGTGCTGGGAGACGAGAGAAGCCTGTTAGAGGCTGTGATCTCCCTGCTACTTCTCAGGAGGGGACATGGGAAGCAGAGCCAGAGCTGGTGACAATGTAAGAGGGACCCCAGCTGAACCTACAGAAGTGGGCAGAATGGTGTCACCGCAAAGTGCCTCTTTAGATTATTGGGAGTCATTTTCAGCAGCTTGTCACAGAGACTCATTTTACCAAGGCCATCAAGTTTTCTCTTGAGGACAATACACTGGGGTTGCTGTTTATCTTTGCCATTGGTGATGATGATACCCTGCCATAGAGCACACCACTAAGCAAGTCACCAATGTCACCATCAGATTAACAGTGTGTTTTGTAAAGAAGCACACAGAGGCTAGCTTGGAGAAGTTTGGTGACCTGCCCGAGGTCTCTGGTGAGAGGTAGAAGCAGTGGAATAGTCCACTTGTTCCTCACAGGCTGGTACCCTCGCGTCAGGCAGCCCCTGCCTCTAGACAGACATTGTACTTTTCTACAGTGTGCACTGTATTCTGTTTTTACAGAGGATTCTAAGTGGTGGATATCAGAAGGAAGATAACATGCATGAGAAGTGTGGGCTGGAGCATTATGAAGAATGTGAATGGCATACAAAAGAGAACATGCTGAATGAGGAGGAGGTAGGCAGGGAGTGGAGTAAACAGCTCCAGAGGGAGACTTTGGGATAAACTCGGGTGCGCTCACAGCACTATCAGGTGGATACCAGTAACATGAGAACCCAACTTGTTCCAACATGGGATCACTGGCCACTGGCCCACACGGACAAAAGGAGCAGAGTCCAAAACAGAGTTTTAGGTAGCCCATGAGTACTATGGAAATAACAGTCATCTCTGGGATTAGCTTCAGAGAGGCAGCTCAACTTCAATTGGGATGAATCAAAGGCCATGATATATATATAGTGTGTGTGTGTCCCAATAATGCCTCATTTACATGGAGAGGCATTCCAGGAATTCCAGGTGCTTGCTGGACAGGTTCTTATCCTAGAAAGAAACTGAACCTTTAATCTCAACAAGGCTGAGTGGGATTATGCAAGTAGAGGGTAGGGTTTTGAGGCACCCCAGACAAGGTCAAAGAAGGAGAAGCCCTTCTGGTAAAGGGAGTCCCCCACTTTGTGCCAAATTCTAGAGAGTTATCCAGACAATGGTAGACTCCAACCTTAATTAGCAGGGTCCAACACACTGGCTAACATATGGCCACATAGGCTTCTCCTGGACTTGGGATGCCTTTATTCACTAGGGAGAACATATCTACTAGAATTCTCAAGATAAGTTTTCCTTGTATAGTCTGGATTCCAGAGACTGTGAGAGTAAGTACAGAGAACACAGTTGGGAGTCAAGCAGACATCCTTCCCATATAGCTGAAAGATCGAGACAGAATTACATCATCACAGGCCTGTTTCTGCCTCACTTTAATGGACATCACTGCACCTCATAGTAGGACAGTGTGGACACTAATGCTCAGATAAAGGGAAGTATATGGAACACATAGTCACCTACTTGCCATTCAGCTTAGGAGCTTTCAGCTTTGTGATGATGCAGAAACATATCCATGCTGCTACTATCTACCCATGCAATCTAATGTTCAGTGAATTACATAAGGCATTCAACATAGGTTTGGCATTAGATGGCTTTTGCCTAGCTGTAGGCTAGTGTGAGCATTCTGAGAATATGTAAGTTAGGCAAAGCTGAGATAAGATGTTCAGTAGTAAATATATTTGGCTTTCAGATAGTTTCACATAAATGACCCCATCATAAGTGCAGAAGCACCTATAGCATGCTTGGCATGGTGTCAGACACAGTAGCCCAAAGTGTAAGGTTCCATGATTCACCAAAGAATGATAACCCAGACTCAAATAATATGTAAATGCAAAGAGTGTTTTATTCTGCAGAAGTTCAGCATGCTAAGGTCTCCCATTACCAAAACAGAGAGACAACCAAGCGAGCTTGGAGGCCTGACTTAAAGCACATTAGGGAATTCTGGGGTAGGTGACCTCTATGTTGATCTGATGGGTCCATCTCTAAGGATATTCCACTACTGGGGTGTGGGGGCTGAAAACTTGCTGGGGATGTCTGGAAACTGTTGATGAGGAAGTCTGGAAACTGCTGCTGACCCATTGTTCTTACCTCAGGCTAGGTGGTGGGGGCAGTTTCTGAGGCCTGGACTTGCCTGGAATTGCCCAGTTCTTGGAAACAGAGATTTAGGCCTAGTCTCCTTACCTGCTAATTTGAAGCCTGTCATGGAATCAGCCTTGCCTTCTCAAAAGTACATTGTAGCTTTCACTGCTGACAATGGATTAGAAGAAACCATCAGGACATAGACAGGAGAAACTAGGGGACAGCTGAAGAGCCCCTTCTAGTACAGATGGGGAAGAATTTCTTACTGAGAAGGTTGAGAGACAGGACAGGTAAAATGCTGAGGAGACTGATGGGCTAGAGAGAATCTTCTCCCAGTCCCACTCCCTAGGTCTAACCTCTGGTCATGAACCTGTGGGGCTGAGAAGATTCTTAATCTTACCAAAGGACAAGATTAAGAATCATGTGAATATTATTCTCATCTGCTTTTCTGTATTGTTTCTATTCTCTGGAAAAGTTCAAATTAGAAATTTCAAATTCCTGTTTGAGGGTTGCCATGGTAAATACAACCCACTTTTGTGAGCATGCTGAATATGTTCTCCTGAAATTAAATCTCCCTGGGGAGTTCCTTGAGCATCCAGCTTTTGAACAGTGTGGTGTTTGTTGATTACTATCAAAACTCACAAGCTTTACCTTTGACTTTTTGGTCAGCAAGCTAGAACAAAGATAACACAGAGTGACAGAGGGAAACAAGCCTCCTTAGGAGGATGGGTTTGACAGAACATCTTAGTTGATCAGAAATTGTACACCCACCTCCAACATGTTCTCTGCATTCTTTGTTGATTGTGATCTCTCCTGGGCTGGGGAATGTGTTACCCACACCCTTTTCTGGGAGGAGTTGAAATTTGTTTTCGATCCAGGGAGACATGCAGATATCTGAAAATCCCCAACTTGGCTTGCAGTCTTCTTGTTGCTGCCAACTCAACCTTGCACTCTAGAAGCCTACTAAAGAGAGCTTCAAAAGCCACAGATAGGCATCAAAGATGTCTAATAGTGGCCAAAGCCTTTGCAGTCCCCTGCTTTTCTCGTGCAAGTTGGAAGAATGGACAGAATGCTGGAATTATCAGAAAGCTAGTTCCTCTATGTCATTTCCTGAGTCTGAACTCAGAGATGAATTCTGCCCTCCATATTTTGTTTTGCCTCATTTTTTCACAGTTGCTGTATTAAATATGTTGCTTGCTGTGAATTTAAGAGTTTAAATTTCAGAGCCTGTGCTGAGAACTAGCAAGAAGTGATAAGACAGTAACATGCACAGTTGGTTGAATTTAGAAAGGAAATCACCCACTGGCACAATGAAGAGATGTGTGCTCCACTAAGGTCTGGTATAAGTCACTGTGAGTCACAGCCACATAGTTTCATAGGGTTCCCCCACTTTGGGCCACATTACCTGATAACGGGAAAGCTGTTGCCCCAAGCTCCCCATTAGTCCAGATAATGAAACAAACAAGGGCATGGTGTAGACAATTTAAGGTGTCAAATAACTTTCGAATGTATATTCCTTTTGCTTTCAGACACTGAAAGATTTCTTTCAGAGGGTATGTGAGCAGGTATAAGAGTTCCTCAGTTGGGCCTACCTGTATAATCTTAAAAATAATTTCGCATGAGCAATTCAAGTGATGAGGGGGAGGACTGAAGACCAAGTTGGGTGGCTAAGGAAAACAGGTTGAGTATAATAGTACTGGAAATCCTCAGAGCAGTTACAGCAAAATGCTTTAGTAATCAAATGAATGTCTTTCTTTTAATCTGACTACCATCTGCTCCTCACCCTTTCCAGTGGACCCACGGCATAGAAAACATGACTTCTGTCCCTGCTTCATCTAATTGGTCAAATGGTACAGGATGGGCACTGGAAAAGCCAAGCAGGGTCATCTCAGGTACTGTTCCTTTGATGTTGTTAGTCAGACAAGCCTGGCCAAGAAGAGAACACCAAGCATGACCGTTGGAAACTGGATACCTTTGTGTGGAATTTCAGGAGGTCAACTCCAGCAAGTGCCCCAACATCAGAATGAGTTTTGTACATACAAGCAATAGAAAGAGGGTTAGTTCAACCACAGCAGAATAGATGACAGACTGAATAAGGACAGGATCCTGTCAGGGTAAGGAGTGGGGACAAAGTGGGACAAAGGCCAACGTTGGGGTAAGGAAAACAGTTGTCTAGGGATGAGGGAGAGGGACTTGAATAACAGTGGAAGGAGTGTAGAGTGAGTTTCAGTTAAGTTCTGATTCATTGGGTGGTAGTGACAGGGCTGAAAAGAAAGAGCTAGCAGAGAACCTCCAGAGGCAGTCAATGCTGTGAAGTGGGAATTTCTCATTTTGTTGGAGACTCGGTTGTGTCATGTGATGTTTTATGAGAGAAGTTTTGCTGAGAACAGACAAGTGGTGTTTTTCTGGAAGCTGCCTGGTGAAAGGGCATGTGATGTTTTGCTGGAAAGAATGATTGAGAGGACACATGGTGTTTGGAAAGGATATACATATAAACCAACAGACACTGGACAATACTCTGGCATTGCTTCACCTTGCTGGACTTCGTTGAGATTTGCCTTGCTGGTCTTTGCTGAAGATACTCTAGCATTGCTTTCTTCACTGATCTTTTCTTGTTGTGACTTTGTAAAGAGAGACACACCAAAGAACTTCTGGTGATATTCTGCCTGCTTCTTGCTTCTTTGGGGAACTTGTACCAATCAGCAGAGCCTCACAGTTTCTTCTAGATTGAACTGCCACTGTTGATTCATGTTTGGTGTTTTGCTTGTGGACTGGACTGCTAACAATGAAGATTGGAATAGCCCCAAGGAATTACAAGAGTTACCTTGTAAACAGGTCTACACTCCCTTGTCCTATTAGCCATTTTCCTCCTCTACCTTTGGTCAGTGGACTATAAGGGAGGTTGAAGCACTTAAGAACACTTATTGAAGTAGGTTTTGAAAAATATAAGCCTACAGTGCTGTGAGCAGGGTTTGGGGAGCAGGAAGCAGTCTTGCATTGACAGAGGATGGATGGGGTGACCATTGGACCTTAATGTCCAGTAGGAATCCATGTTTCCACCTATGGAGGCATAAGACCTCAGGGTCAGTGATGGCTGGAGCTAGGTTTTGACTCAGAGTTCAAACACTTAGCCAGCCACTCACTCACCAGTCTCTACTCCCAGATCTGCCTGCAGGAAAGATTAGCCATATAGGGACTTTGCTAGGGGAAGAAAGAAAACAAGTTAAAGGCCATTTTTCTTCCAGATGGTAGTTGCCAGAATGTCTGGAAGCTGAGCCTTTCCCACCCCCTCCTCAGAGATGATGTCATCCAAGTTAATACAGGTATAGAATGTACAACTTTAGCAACTCAAATTCAGCCTATTTGTCTTGCCCTTATCTTAAACAAACTGCCCCCAGAGTCTTAAAAGAGCAGAGCTACATTCCAGAGCCTCACATTTTGCCTGTGGGATATAGACATCCCCAGCCAAGGCCTTGAAACAGTCAGGCAGGGTGCATAATTGAAACTGCAGAGTTCTGTGTATATATAGCTTTGAAATCACAGCATTAAATCTCACAAGCACCACACTTCATCTAAGTCATCTCAAAGAAAGACAGCCTGTTAGGTGCCCAGTGGTCACAAGGTATAAGCCAGGGACCTACAAAGACCTGTAGCTCCATTCTTTCTCTATAAATTTTTCATAGAAATTGTGCAGATTATTCTCAGTAACTAAGTCTGGGGTGTCTCATCTCCAAGGGTACATTTGTCTCAAATATAAGATGGATGGAAAAGACAATGCTCTAAGCCAAGACTGACACAAAATACCAATAAATGTGCATGGGGAGCACATGCCACTCCCTCCCTCAAATCAAGCAAAGCCTTAGAGAGTTTCACAAGTTAATGTGCAAAACTCAGAGCTCTTCTCCCTAGATGGAAATGAAGAGCCATTTGCAGTAAGTGCAGCTTCTTATGAAGTCAGAATCCTCAGGTCAGCAGGGGGCTTGATGGGACCCAGTGTACATTGTTGATAACATACATGGCTAGGTTCAGAGGGAACAAGTGTGCTCAGGAGAGAAGCAGTCTCCTTTGACAGGGAGTTGTGTGTTTCCAGAAGAGAGCAGACACTGTTGCTCTCCTCAGGATGCTCTGACCCTCCTCCCAAATTGTTCTTACTAATGGGAAGCTGAGCTTCAAGATGGGATCCAGTTCTCCTGAACTCTCTCAGTGCTCTCTGAACCCCCTCTGAATACTCAGAGAACCTTGGACAACACAATAGAGTTTGGAACAAAAATGAGGGGCCAGAACTTCCCCTTCCTCGTTTTTAGAAGTAGAGTAGAAGTGAGACACAAGACCCAGAGCAACACTAGCAGAAAGTAAAGGGCAGATTTCCTCTGGAAAGAAAGTGTGTTGGGTGGTGACACTCTGAGGGCCATTCTTCGCTGAAGGAAGGAGTTTCTTTGACAGCATGGGAGAAGACCTGAACTAGAGAACCGGCCAAGCTCTGTCTTGTCCTGAGGCCACCCCTTTGGCCTTTCAGTAGGGCCCCTGTTCTATGGTTCTGTGAAGCAGGCTGGCTCTCCAGGAAAGGCCTACACTTTCTGCATTGCCTTTAGGGAGGTCTCCAGAGGAGGTGCCGTGCAGACAGGGCTCTGCCTTCTGCTCTGGATTGGAGTCTAAACCCTTTCTACTTAACTGAAGCAGCAAGGAAGGCAGTGGACCTTTTGTCTCTGGACTGCAGTTGAAGAAACTCTGATTGAATTTTAAGTGGAGACTTCCTGGACTTCTTTTGGATGGTTGGTGGAACTCTGGGATGCTTGCAGACATCTTCCTGTTGGGAGACATAGCAGTGAGGTGCTCTGACAGGAAGTAAGGCTCTGGCACTGGAGCTGAAGGTGGGTCTCACCACTTAGGACTCGGTGATCTTGGACCCATTTCTTGACTTCTGTTAGCTCCCAAGAAAACCAACAGTACTGCTCAGTGGAAGAGAGGCTTGCCTGATGACCTGAATTGGATCTCTGAACCGGTGTGAGGATGGAATGAGAAGAATTGACTCCGTAAAGTTCTCATCTGATCTCTGCACACAGGCAGCTGTAGCTGGTGCTCAGATCTCAGTATAACTGACGCCATGATGGAAGTACCACGCAGGCCTTAGAACCCAGCACACAGGCAGCAACGCCTGTCAAAACAAGAATAAAGACCTAATCCATCAAAGTCCACAGTTCTGGGGAAGTCTCTAAATTTACTAACCTTGATTTTGGGATTCTCTTGTTCCATTCTTGCTATCTAAGGTGTGTTGACCCAGGATGTAATTTTTGTGCTTAAAAAGCTTGCACTGAGAAAGGCTCAGGACTGTACTCCGATCCCAGATACCCAATGTAGTCGCCTGTCAGCTAATAAGGACTTTCTATTGGCTTGAACCTATGTCCAAGTGATCTTCTCTGGTGGATACCCCACAACATTGGGGCATGCACATGCCCCCACATAGATACACAATAACAACAAATAAAACAAATAACAACAAATAAATAATATAAATATAATAAATAATAATAAATAAAATAGAGCTGTTTTTGTAAGAGATCTAAGTCATAAAATGGATGAAAACAGAATTCATACAGTGCCTTTCTAAGAGTGTTTGGAGGGAGCAGGCAGCCATCCTGGTCATCTGTTTTCCAAATGCTGACCAGAGTCTTAAGAACGGTAGAGAGAGGCAGCATATCAATCAGCAAACTTGTTGTCAGCAAAGTTCTTGCCTCCCACTTAGCCTCCTCTGGGTCCCTCACAGAACCCTGGGCATCCCCAGAGCTCCACAAAACATAACTTAAAACTCTACTGGATGGTCCCCTCCAGGTTTAGGGACCCATATGATCAAGAATTCTCCCATAAAATGGTTTAGTCTAAACTGTCCACTGTAAAGGGAAAGTATACCCTCTGGGTCCTGATTTTTTAAAAAGTTGCATCAGCAACCAGACCTACCTTTAAAACCCTCACCAAGTCCCTTCCTGTAGCCTACAGCACAGCTCCTGTTGTCCTGAGCACCCAGGCACATCCCCAAGCTTTCCTCCTAGTTCCATGTCCTAGGGCCTGCTTCTGCTTTCCCAGGCCCTAGCCACACCAGGAAGGATCATATTCATCATGTATTATAACCAACAGGCTCCCTTGTATCTTTCTCAGTGTCCCTCAGATGTTACCTTCCCAACACAGTTGGAAACGCTATCACATTCAAACTTGCAACCTCTGCTCCCACACTCTTCACAGTAGTCACCTTTGAAGACATCCTTGATGATTCTGTTTCCAAGAGTAAGAAAATGCCACCTACACTTTCCAGTATTGACATAAGCGAATTTAGAGAATCCCATTGAAAACCCACATACCTAGAGAAAAACAACGAGTTCCTATGATGCTGGGGCTGAGTCTGAAGTACACCTTTTCAAAGTGGTGTGCTTAGTGCTAAAGGCTCCAAGTCCAATACACCTGCACGTGCATTAGTATCTTCATGGGATTTGTTTATTTATTCTGAGGCTCCCCATAGATACTCAAATCCATAGAACTTCTAGTCCCTTGTAGTAATATAATATTTTCCTAGAGCCTGCCCACATCTCTCTATCCTACATGCTTAAATCACCCCTAAATGATTTATAATGTTTGTGCAATGTCTTTTCTACATAAATAGCCATCATGCTACATTGCTTAGGGGACATCGACAGGAAGAAAGTCTGCATATGTCCAGTGAAGGCATACTTTTGCTTTAGAATGTCTTCAGTCCACAGCTAGCTAGCTGTTTTTATATACATGAAAGTTGTGAGTACCAAGGACTTACTATATCTTAATAACCTGGAAGTTTTGAAACCTTTGGCTTAGGTAAAGAGGAACCTGGGCATCCAGCTTTTGCCCACTGCCTTCCCTAAATGACCCTATGTCCTTGAAGACTGGGAACCACAGGCTTAGACTGATTCAACACACTGGGACCTGCAGTGACTATTTGTTCTTGTGAGGTGGCCTTAGCATCACAGTTTTAACACAATCATACCTGCCTCTCATATAGCAGGGCTCACAGAACCATCCTTTTCTAAGTGGTTCTTCCAGAGGCATCTGAGCCTGGGGATGTGAGCCACATTCTTGGACCCTGCTCCAGCCTCACTAACTCCAACTTCCACATATGAATCAATGAGTTTTTACAAACTTCAGTGAGCTAGAATTTTCTATAATAGAAAAAAATAAAAGGAGAATTAGATCTCTCCTTGCCTTCTTCTTCCTTTCCTAGAGCAAGACAACTTGTTTATTTCTTGGTTTTATAAGATGTAGGGAGACTACTCGGAAAGGCAGAATTGCTTGACACATAATCAGAGGAGGGCAGGGGAGAGCTTGGCAGAGCACAAGCTTGTTTCCCATCTGTAAACAATGAAATGACTTAGGGAAGAAAACAAGGGGAAGTGTAGCCTGAGATATGAGGGTTTGGAGTGGGTTCTTGCTAGGACTTATTTCCAACACTGGGATGCTTCTTCTGCCAGGCATGTCTAAACATTGGAGTGCATCTGGTGTTTTTAAGTTTTTGGTGTCAAATTTTCTCAGAGCCTGAGCCAGACTCCTCTGGTAACCAGGGAACAACCCCAAACTGTGGGGAGCAAGAGATGTGGGCCAATGTGTAAAATCCCATTGGGGCCTCTTCACTGCATCATTACTTTTAGAGACAATAGTGGAGAGCTGGGGTAGGGACTTGGGGGAGGAAGACACAAAATAACCGTGGAAGGAGCACAGGTAAGAGTAGAAACTCTCAAGACCCACGTGACCTGGGAGCAGGGTCGAGGAGAGTGGCAAGTATGGGGCAGAGCAATGGTGGGGAATCTGCAGTTTCCCACACTTGCTTCTCTGCCTCCTCCTTTCCAACTAGAACACATATTTTAGGAGAACATGTCACCAGAGTGGCTCCTGTTGTGTAACAGATTAAATTATGTTCAGATGCCTTCAAAGTAAGATGTTCCACAAAATCATAATCAAAGCAAACAGTAATGACAGCCCTTTCAGGATGTGTATGTTCCTTGAAGGAGTTCTTGATGATATTCTCCAAAGCAAAGATTTTTTTAAAGGGATTTTTGACACAAGGAACTTGTGTTGTGACGGGAACAATTGTGGGTCCCTTTGGGGCTGGAGCTAACTGTTCAACAGTAAAGAGACCATAAAAAGAAGACACAGTATAACTGACATGTATCCACTGGCCACCTGGTTATCACAAGTGGTCTTCACAGTGATTTCCCTGACTCTCCTTATGGTAGAAGACACATGACTCCTGCAAGCTTCATTAAAAGCCAGTTCAAGTCTGCCCACCTAAAATATTCTGATTCAATAGTCTTGGAGCTATGCAATTGTTCAAAGAAATTTCCAACTAGAGCTATAACAGATTTGAGGGCTTCTCTCTAAGCTTTACTGTGTATGAATTCTCCATAACTGGGCTCAAACACAGAAAAACCTGATCTCTTGGCATTCTGTGATGTCACCTGGGGCATCAGCATATGCCAGCATCATCCTTTTATCATCAGTATCTCTGCTTCTGTATTTATTTTCCCTCTGTGGTAAGCAGGGCTTCTCTAGTCTTTCTAGGGTTCAGGGGACAATGGCCTTCTCAGCCTTGGGTACACACATCAGAAGCCCATCAGAAGCGTAGTATAAGAGTGTGGGTTTCTGTCTGTCTCTCACACTAGTGATCCTTTTCTGAAGGAGCATTGCTGAACGTTCTAGTTCCTGACACTGACCCTGCTGTGCCTCACAGATATCAGATGCTGGTAAAGCCTAATGCCAGCAGAGTGCCTGAAGTCAGCTCTGCCTGAGGGTTGAGGAGTCTCTCAACTCTCTTGGTTACTGGAACAGAGAAGGAGCACCAGGAGCTACCAGGGAGAAAAAGGCTCCTTAGGCCCAGGGTCTGCAAGGACTGCCACAGATCCTCCATTCCTCCTCAAAGAGCCATGGCTTTGGCAGAGGTTACATGAAGCTGGGTAGGCAGGGCCTGCAATGTTGCTGTCAATATGACGATACTTTAAACCACTCTTTCATTTATGAAGAAAATGCAGTAGAAGATGCTGAGCCTAGAAGAGTGTCTGTTCTAGGCTGGGCACATCACTTATTATTTCATTTAATTCTGAAATGCTCACTATAGAACATCAATTGTTCCACATCCTGCTAAATGTGTTAGTAAGCCTTTGTTGGTTTGGCTTTTCTTAATGGGCGTACAATGGAAGAGTAGAATTTCTGTCAGCTAGAGAGGTTGAACTCTTTTTGGAGGTTTGGTTTGTTTCAACGTGTTTTCCTCTTCTGTAAAGTGATATATTTGTACAATTAGCTTCTCCTGGCTTTGCTCACCTCTAACTTTTGGGTCTCTTTGTGTCAGTGGAAGAGAAAAGGGAAGAATTACAAGGTGTAGGGACAGGGGATGCTTCCCAACTTCTGAAATAGAGAAACTTGAAAAAGTTCTCTCTTCTGAGGCTCAGGCCAGCAGCAGGGTACTGGGTTGAGTTCAGGAGATTTATCTGTCTGAAAACTGACTAGTGTCAACAGAGCCAGGTGAGGCCTAAAGCCCAAGAAGGGATCCTGGTCCTGTGGATTCCATTTCCCATGAGCCTTCAGTGAAACTGTGTGCACATGTGTCACAAGCCTATGTGACACAGAGAAAGCCTGAGGAACAGCAAGATTCTGGTGTAAGTGGTAAGCTGTCCTCACCCACAGTAGCAGCTTTGTCGACCCTCCCCCACCTCTGCCACAAACTGATAGAACTTCTTGGAGCCTACGGTGTCCTGCTCTTGAGGTGCATTGACCCAGAGGACTGGAGGACAGAGACAAACAGTTATGCCAGGGAAATGTCAGCATGGACATTCCATCACCATCCAAGGCAGGGCTTCAGAATCAGAAGGCCCGGATACGTCTGGGTCTCAGCCATGACCAGCTAAGGCCTGAATAAGACTGCACAGTATGTATTAGTGTTCAGTGCATGCCCAGTTTTTAAGCTGAGGCAGAATTCACATAACATAAAACTCTAGCTACTTTAGGGTCTATAATTCTATGACACTCGGTGCTTTCACAATTCTGCCGCCTTCATCACCGTCTAGCTCTGAAATATTTTCCTCTTTAAATGGACTGTTTTGACAGCAGTTTTAGGGTCACTGCAAACATGAACAGAAAGTAAGAGATTTCCCACATAATCCCTGCAATCAGCCCCAGTAGTCCTATCCTCCCACGGAACAATGAGCAGATGGGAACCACATCACTACGATACCAAGTCCACAGTCTCCATTAGTGGATTAGTCAGAGTTCTCTAGAGAAACAGAACTAGTGTTCATGCGATTTATTAGAGTGACTTATAGTTTATGGCCCAACTATTGCAACAATGGCTGTCTCCTGATGGAAAGTTCAAGACTCCTTCAGAGGTGAACCTATCAGCTTGAGTTTTATTTAATTCCAGATGTGGTCACGTCAACAACCAAGAATAGCCATCTTAGTTAGAGTTCCCTTGTGGTTGTCTACTTTCTGTACAAGTATTCAGTAACATGTACCCACTGTTACAACATCGTAGAGTTTTCCTGTCCTGAAAACCCGCTATCCCCTGCTTACTCATCTCCTCCTCCCACCGCTGGAAACACGCGATCTTTCTGCTGCCTCCCTAGTTTTGCCTTTTGAAGAATATTACATAGTTTAAATGATAGAGCATGTGCTTTTGCAGGCCCATTCCCTTCACTCAGCAATACATATTTCCTTTTCCTCTAAGTCTCCTTGATGGGTCATTTCTTTTTAGCACTAAGCAGTATTCCACTGTCTGAATTTATCATGCTTTGTCCTCTGAGGATTTGAATATTTAAACAGTGGCCATATATTTTATAAAAATAGAGCTTTGACCCTTGACCTACAGCAACCTGTCCTGGAAACAGCTCTTCCTTTATTATAAGAATCAACATCCATGGAAGCCAGCTTGACATAGGTCAGAATGCTGGATTGCTTTCTTGTAGCAATCCAGGAAGATAAACAATCACCTTTGCAACTGGCCTCCAATGGCCCAGACGTGATCAATAGTTATAGTTCTTCTATTTGTGCCAATTTGGGATCAACCAGAAGAAGATAAATATGTGTCCCTAACCTGTCACAAGGATAGCCCACTTCTAGTTTTTCTAGCTGCTGCTTCTCCACACCAGCAGCTTCCCATTGGACCTGCCCTCCAGAGGATGCCCCAGCCTTTCCCACCTTTGAATATCTACTACCAAACTGCTCATGATGATGGTGACTCTTCTGCTGTGCCAAGTCCAGGATAAATTGTTTGCATTTCCATTTGGCTGCTTACCTTTATTTCTACACTGTTCACCTCCGGAAGAATGTATTGATTGCTTCTAAATCTGAGCACTTAGGAGTAAAGCTAATTCTATAAATACCTATGTGTGAGTTTTCAACTGGACTCTCAGTTTCCGTTTAGTGGGCTACCAAGAACTGTGGTTGCATATATTATGCATAATAGTATGTTTGGTTTGGGAAGAAAGTGTCTGACCATTTTCTAAAGTAGCCATACTGTTTTTACAGTCCCACCAATGGTGAAGGAGAGCTCCTGAAACTCCAAACAAGCACTATTTGGCCTTTGAGCCTTTCTAACAGGCATGCAGTGGCAACTCTTGCTTCGTTTGTATTTCCCTATAAAGAGACATGTGGATCTAAGGTTCAAGACCAGCCTGGGTAACATCTCTATGTGCTACTTCAAGATAGGAATGAGGCTGAGGATGTGGTGGTAAAGCACGTGCCTGGGATGTTCAAGGCCCTGGGTTGAGTCCTCAGTGCCTCAAAGTGGGAAGGGGGAATTCAACTTATGAAAACTAAGGTACATACATTGGTGGATCCCACCAAAATATGTACCCAAGAATTCTATGAACTTCTAAGGTGTTGGGTACCATTTTCCCCTAGCCTAGAAAATAGTGCATTTACTCTCTAAAGGAGAGCAGGAGAGTGTAGTAAATTGGGACGCCTTCTAATTCCCACCATCGGCCCGGAGCTAAGAAACACCTGCCCTGTGCCACTGCATTTGAGACCGAGGAGTACTTTGGAGTAAAACTTTCCAGATTTTACCCACAGATTAAGAAGAGTCTGAGTATTGATTAAGTACTTGAGGCCCTGCAGGACATTAATCAGATTGACATCGACTGTACAAAAACAGAGCAGCTGAAGTCGAGAGGAAATGTTTGAATGTAACTCCCTATGTGAAACGGCATCTCTTTGCAAAGACCGGGCAGTGTGCCTGTGTGCTACACGTAAAGCTTTGCTGTAGGAAACGCTGAAGGCCCTTGAGTTTTATGACTATCTCTGTGAAGTTATGCTGTGTATGCATTTTTTCCCATTTGAGGCAGAAAAAGTACCTTACATCTGGTCCTCCAAGCAGAAGCTAGAACAGAGATTGAGGAGATGAAGGTGTTGTCTCAGGAAAATGAGGGGGACACACCCACAGAAGGTGTGGTGTAAGCTGATCCTGGTGGGTATCAGCTCCCAAAGAAATTCAGGACAAAGGGCTAACTGTGGTATCCATCAGCACACCAAAGAGCATGCTGGCCTCCAAGCTTCCTCTGCCTAAGGAGGACCAGTTATAGCATCCTTGCTGCCATCCTGGCCACTCTCAACTCTTCTCACCCCACCCCTACCCTAAACTTCTCCAGTCCATGGGCTTCCCCTCCCCCAGCTTCTCATTTCTATATAACCCTGCATTTCAGCATGTGCTATCTTGGCCCCCTCTCTCTTTACCCCCTCTCACCCTCCTCTACACACACACACACACACACACACACCTTCCTTTCTTGCCCCTTGCCCTCCTCTCACGGCCTGGTTCCCGTCTACTGTCTACGTATTAGTCCGCTGCTTTTCCTCCCTGCTCTGAACTCTCCCTGAAGCCTCTGACTGTACTCTCCCTCACAGCTACAATGAAGACCGTCCCCCACCCATACCTTGGAGTGGTCATATCCTCACTTTACACATCTGGTACCGAAACCCTCACTTTATACATCTGATGCCAAAACTGAGTTGGTCTGAGTTTATACCCCTGTGTCAGTCAAGGTCTCTGGGTGTTGTGAACTGACCTCCTAGATAAGATGACACTCTGGAAGAGGGTACAACTGTGAGCTATAAGCAGCCCATCCCCACAGCACAGGGATGGTGATTAGAACTGTGGATTATTCACCTTCATTCACAGAAGAAGGGGGATGGAGGATCACGGGACCTTTACCTGAATACCTAGTTACCTGTCTCGACCAGTTATATGGCATTCTGTCCTCATTGCATGTGGTGTTGGAAGAGAGGCTACAGCATATAAGTGGGGAAAATGAGGGGAAGAACATGTAGTGGGTTGGCCTTATGCTACTTGTATTCAATGCTAGATTCTGTACCCCAAGATCTGGTTGCTCCAAGATGAGCAGATCCTCACGTATACTGGCTCTTTTTTTTTTTTTTTTTTTTTTTTTTTGATTTTCGAGACAGGGTTTCTCTGTGTAGCCCTGGCTGTCCTGGAACTCACTCTGTAGACCAGGCTGGCCTCGAACTCAGAAATCCACCTGCCTCTGCCTCCCAAGTGCTGGGATTAAAGGCGTGCGCCACCACTGCCCGGCTACTGGCTCTTTTTTTAGTATAAACCTTGACCCCAAGTTATAAAGTTAGTTAATAAAGATGCCTACAGTCTAGAGCTGGGCAGAAGAGAGGTAGATTGGACTTCGGTTCCCAGGCTTGAGGTCTGAGGCAGGGACCATGAGGAGAGAGAAGAGAGAAGAGGAAGAAGGCTGAAAGGCTGAAGTCACCATGGAGTAGATGGATCGTGACAACATGGCCACGAGGGCCAACATGTTCTGTAGCAGCAGCCCAGGCAGGACATGACAAGTGATATCTCGGGATATTGACAGGGAAGTAGACCAAACAGTATGGAGGGTGGCTATCTGCCCAGCTCTCGTATTTTTTTTAAGGCTTATTAGAAATGTAAAGGTTTTGTGTCTTTTATTTGGGAACTAAGTGACCTAAGGTCAGGTAGAAACCCCCCAAACAATATTTACTGCAACAAAGGTTCTCCATCTGTGCAGCCATCCATGTGGAAGACATCATCGTGCTGAGTGTAGACTGTCACTGTGGCTACTTTGAGGTCACCTATGTTCCAGCCTATAATCCCCCATAGCTCTGTAAAGAAGCCTAAGAAACTCTGATCCCCCAGTGAACTTTGGCAGAATGGTTTGCCCTTGGGACCTTAGAGAAAGGTGTAGACATTGTTTACATCTCTCCCAGGGAAGGAATTTTAGCAACAATGCCGTGTCCCTGCCTGCCACAGAGAATCACCTCTACGTGAGAGTCTCACTCTCATATGATTAAAAGACACTCATATACATCTTAAATCCTATCACTACAGATAGAAAATATGAGAGTAATAAAGGTTTATAGTTCTTCGTTCTCCCCATTTCGAACCTTTCTCATACTCCTCTCCTCAAAGTCGTGGCCGCTTTTTGTTTGGTTGTTACACACACACACACACACACACACACACACACACACCTAAATTGGTAAACACAATCTGCTTAGTCCAACTAGTGTTATGCATATGTATATGATTTCAGGGCTGACCGCCAGTCAGGAGACTCATCCCGGGGAGGATTCTTTCTCTTGCCCTCACCACTCTTTAGGTGCCTGCAGCTCTTTGCCTAAGGGCGTTGCCCATAAGGTGTCCTCTTTCCGTGGTAACACACTACTCATGTTGTACCTCTTCAGGTCTTGTTTAGTCACACAGGTATTGTGGGTGAAGCTTCCCTTTCATTTCTAGGTGATACAATCTCACAACGTGTTTCCTGGTCCTCTGGCTCTTAAAATTCTCCCACTGCCTCTTCTGAGATGTTCCCTGAGCAACCCTAATAAATAGATAAATAAATAAATAAATAAATAAATAAATAAATAAATAAGGCATACCAGTGTACTACTAAAATGACTACCAGGATACATTGTTGGGTAAAATAATTGCACAGAACAATATGCTTGATAATCTACCAATTTTTTTCATTCACATTTTTACATTTTTAATTTTAAAATTTACTTTATTTTTGAGATTATACAATCTCAATATAATATAATATAATATAATATAATATAATATAATATAATATAAT
>NW_021604566.1:220179-231247 GCF_004785775.1 Grammomys surdaster
ATATAATATAATATAATATAATATAATATAATATAATATAATATAATTACATCCTTTTTACCTTTGCTTTCCTCCCACGCACTCCTCCTTGCTCTGTGGTTTTGTTTGTATATAACAGGCAGAATGTGTTTGTGAAGTCACAAGACACGCATAACACAGCTTTTATTGAAAGGAACTGTCTGTTTCTGGGTGGGGGTGTAAAGGAGGATGACAGCACTGTCTCCTGCAATATTTAGGGCGTCAGTTTGTTTTAGTGTTTCACTCAGGATGCAGAAGAATACTTGATAGCTTTGGTCTTTGTCATGGCACATGCTTTTCTGAGGAACATGCACATAAGAGTTCTGCTTATCCACTCGAGGCTGTGGACTGTGGTTGTACTGGCCCTTCAGAGTAGTTCCTTAGTGCTAAGATCACAAGAAACAGCCCCATGGTGGTCAACAGCTCTACCTGTCTTTGCAGCATCATTTGTTTTTCTCTCAAGAGCTCCTTATTGTATCTCTTCTCAGTCTGTTTCAGTTGACTCATTCCTTCCCCGAGCCCATTCTGACTTAACATTTATTTCTTTTGTTTACAGGTAGTGAAGAAGGGAGAACGTTCTAGGAACCTGTCAGAGGTACAGTATGGTGTGCTCAGTGTACTAAGTACAAGGAAGTATTATTCTACAGGACAGGACTTGCCTGATAGATGTATGAGTTGTACACAGTCAAATGCTTTTCAAAGAAATGCTATAATACGCACAGTAATAATCGACACCCCTAGAGAACTAGTCATATGCCAGCTCATGTTCTCCAGACACTTTACCTATTAATCTTAAAGTTATTTTTAATCTGTACAATTTTCCTTTGACCCAAAGAAATAAGAAGCAAAAGAGTTCGTGAGTACACCCAAACGTGCTCAGTTACTAGGTGTGATTGGCATGAAGTCGTTTATCATATTATTGTTCATAATGGCAAACTGAGATGCAAACCTGGTTGGTCTGATAAAGCCCAAACCTCCTTTCTTGCTGTCCCACTGTCCTAATTATCTGAGTTCCTATAAACTTGTCTAACTCTAATGAAACATTCCACTATACGATCCAGCAAAGGTTCATCTTAAAGACTGCTTGTGTTGCTAACCCATGCTGTTATCTCTTTTGTAAACTTATAAGCTACAGGAAACCCACTCAGATCTACCTCTCATGGACCAAATAGATGCCATGCAGGTCCAGGCACATCCAGAACAGCTCCAGAGAAGCAACCTCCAGATGCTCCATCTCCTGTCACACACAACTGCTTCTACTGGACCTGTTCCTTCTGGCCTATCCTCAGATGGCTCACTCCATAGACCCTGGACAGCAGAAAACAGCCAGCTCTCCTAAGACCGGACAAACATCCCCCATTCCCATTTTTCTAGGTTCCCCCTAAAGACATATCGCCCCCAATGCCAGCAGGAAGTAGCCAGATTTCACGGTGACCCTATTCCTGCTTCGCTGTCACCTCTTTCTAATTTTTCTTTTTTAATTAAACCAAGACATTGGGATGTTAAACTCCACCTCCACAGTTACCTGGCAACACCCAGGCATGCTCCTCCCCACAGTTACCTGGCAACAGCCAGGTAGGCCTGCCCACTATAAAAGGGACTACTTGCCCCTCCTCTCTCTTGTTTCTCTCTTGGTCCCTTGACCCCACGCCTGCAGGTTCACTGTCCCTCTCCCCTCCCCCCTTCCCTTCCCCCTCTCTCCATGTGGCCATGGCTAGCCTTTACTCCTCTACTTCTCTTCTCTCTCTCTCTCTCTCTCTCTCTCTCTCTCTCTGTCTGTCTGTCTGTCTGTCTCTGTCTTAATAAACTCTCCCTCATGGAACCGTCTGGTCTGGTGTATCTGTTCCAAGCTTTGTGCTACAACCTTTCACTTGGTAGCTATAAAAAGAAGCCACATTTCTTTTCCCTGATCCCTTCTCGTCTAGCATCAGCCCTAGGCTCATCTGATGAGTAATCTGAGACCCAGCTGTGACTCACAGACTGTCCAAGCACTTGCCTCTGTCAGTTCCTTTACTTCTCCAGACTGAAGGAGTAACCTGAATGGTAACCTCCCTGCCTCATCACTCCTAAGACCACTGGCATCCATGTATGATTCTCTCTGGCCTAGACAGCTTGCTGAGGAGCTGGGCATGGAAAGACAGAAGTCCAAGTTAGAATTATAACAATAATAATGATAATAACAATAATATTAATAATAGCAGTAACAATAGCTTCTATTGTCAGATTAAGATCTGAGAATGTGGTTTAGTGGCATAGCATTTGCCTGGTATGCACAAAGACCTGGGTTCTGGTTCCAAAACCTCAATCAATCAATCAATATGTAAACCATTCATTAGAGAGAGGAAAGTGTTTGCTTACCCAGAACGGCTACATGTGCTGACCTTCTTTAGCAACTGAATGTGCCGCTGTCCCTTCTAATACTGCAGCCTGTGTTCTTTCTCTGTATAGCTCTGACCTCACCTGCAGGTGCTCTGCCACTTTGTGAAATCTAAGCTTTGTTCTAAAAGAACACAGTCTCTTGGATAAGGTCAGAAACATCAACTCTCACTACATAGTCAGGATCTAACTAGCACACACCGCCATGTTACAGAGCCATGTGCTATGCATAGCTTCTGTACAATAAAGCCACTGGGGCATACAAAAAACTCAGAGGGTTTATGTGAGGTAGAAAAAGAATGGGGTGTTGTGCCTACTTGACACGTAGAGGCTCCCCTATAGAAGTGCAAGGTGAAACAAAACAGACAACTCTTGTGGAGCTGGAGAGCTGAGGAAAGAGTCAAACCACCAATGCACATGGGAAAAGATGAAAGAGCTGGCAGGTGCTAAGTCCTCTTGTATCCAAAACCCTTCAAGTACCACTAGCATCTGAATATGCTGCACTGAGAAACTCAAAGGAGGTTCTGAGCAATGCAAGACTATTTCAGAAATGTAGTCTGAATAGATAAATGTCTTCTCTTCATATAGTACTCATTTTTTTGGATACTTTATATGGTACTCAGTAATTTGGTACCCAGGTCTCATAGTGTCAAAATGTTTCTTCTTCTCTTCCTTAATCTCACAAAACTCTGTTTCTCTTTGGGTCACAGTCTTTGGCAAGATAAACATCACTTTTCAGCCAGGCAGAGCCCTTATTAAAAACACACAGACATTATTCTCAGCTAAGTAACTTTAGGATATGTGAATACAATATTTTGACAATAAAAATTTATCTTAAGTCCCAAATATTGATCTACATAAGACTTAGTAGAGTTTTTTTTTTTTTTTTTCTCATTGAACCAATGGATTTATTTAACTTGCTAAGAGCAAAGGTAAAAGGTTACTCTCTGGAGTGTAAATGACCACTGACCCATACCCCAATCCCACAACCTTGCCCCCACAAAACAAAAATATAACGTCGCCAAAAAGCTCCAGCTTGACAAGAATGATGACTTCCCAACAGATACAGAGATGGGATCAGGACCACCCTTCACTTAAACTTCCTCAACTTTGCATACTAGTAACTGCTGAAACCACAAGCAACTGGGGCAGGATTATGTAGAGAAGTGGTTCTGTCTTCCTAATGCTGTGACCGACCCTTTAATATAGGTCATGTTGTGGTAACCCCAGTCATAAAATCATTTTGTTAATCATTTTTGCTGCTACTTCATAACTGTCATTCTACTACTGTTATGAATCATCAACTTAGTAGAGTTTTAAGGGTTATTTTCTAAATATTCTTCTGGTACCTACAAAACAGGCCCATTGTGATGCCTTTAAAATATAAACCCTAAAAACCCATGTTAGTACTTTCTTATTGTGAAGAAATATCCCTAGAAATTGTGACTAAACTAAATTTGCTGCCTTGAAAACTCTCCTTCTAGTCTGACCCTGTAACAGCCCAAACTACACCAACTAAACATCAATTCAATTTCTCAGATTTGGCTGACTCATATCCTGCAGGCTCACATAGAATGTACCTTACCACACAGACTTTGGGGATAAATGTAGCCCCCACACAGCCTTGTCATCACTAAAATTCTTTGTGACTCCATTCTCTGTACTTTGTGATGGATGTCTACCATGCTGGTCTCCCTCCTCCCAGTATCCCCCATTCCAACCCCACCCCAGACATTTTGCCTTCTCAGCTCCAGCCGCATCCCTCCCCTCACTGGCCATACATTGGCAAAATGGCAACAGAGTCAAAATTCTGCACCCTACCTTGACCTCCTTTCTGTGGCTTGCTCACAAGCCACTTGCATATTCTGCACAAAAACCCTGCTAGGGCCCACCGATGCCTCTGTTTCAGTTACTTTCTCTCTGAGACACTTGCCTCCCAATTCCTTCCTTTCTCCAGGCCCAGTTCAGTGAATGCACAGGTACCCAGGTCTGTTCCCTACTGGGAGTACTCTCTCTCCAGAGGCCAGCCAACACAGCACCAGGTACCATATTGCCTTTGAATTTAGAGTTATTCACTGTGGCTCCATTGTTTCCTTATTGCTAATTCACAAGACAAGCCATGTATTTCTGGGATGGTGTCTTAGGGTTTTACTGCTATAAACAGACACCATGACCAAAGCAAGTCTTATAAGGACAACATTTAGTTGGGGCTGGCTTGCAGGTTCAGAGATTCAATCCATTATCATCAAGGTGGGAGCAGGACAACCTCCAGGCAGGCATGGTGCAGG
Organism: Grammomys surdaster; assembly: GCF_004785775.1. Taxonomy (NCBI): domain Eukaryota; kingdom Metazoa; phylum Chordata; class Mammalia; order Rodentia; family Muridae; genus Grammomys; species Grammomys surdaster. Next base: position 224,862 of record NW_021604566.1, read on the forward strand.
AGGAGCTGAGAGTTCTACATCCTCATCTGAAGGCTGCTAGCAGAATACTGCATCCAGGCAGCTAGGACATGGGTCTTAAAGCTGACATCCACAGTGACACACCTACTCCAACAAGGCCACACCTAAAAATAGTGCAACTCCCTGAGCCAAGCATATACAAACCATCACAGATGGTTTAATATTTTTTATCACTTCTTTAGTATTCAAAGTAATGTGTTAAAGTTATATAGCTAGCTGCTCAGAAATATTCCATCTGTAAGAGAAATCCAAGTATTGCACTATCATACCCCAGGACAGGTCTTAACTCTAGGCCACTGTGGCTCCAGACTGTCGGCACCTGTGTAGCCTGGGAACTGGTTAGCAAATTCTTAGGTCTCATCCTGCTGGTCTAGTTAGTTAGTCAGCCACTCCGGGTGAGCCCTTCCATGAGTCTAATGGTATTTCAACCTAAAGAATTATTGTTTTGAGAAAATGACAGTAAACCAGACTGGAGCAGGAAAGCTGGGGTCTGAGGAACTCCTCAGCATCCAGCTACCTCTAAGTCCTCCCTCATGTTTCAGGCTTTACTACCCTCTAGTTGAAAGCAAAAGGCAGAAATGCCCCCTCTGTGCGTTGGGCTTGTCACATGTCTGTCATCCAAACTGCCTGGAAGGGTAAGGCAGAAGGATGGAAGTCCAAGGCTAGCCCGAGTAACTTAGCAGGACTCAGTCTAAAACAAAATCATATAAAAAGGCTGGAATATGCATAGCTCAGTGACAGAGTGCTTGCCTCCCATGTGTGAAGCCATAGTATTGAAAAAAGTGAAAGAAGAAACAAAAGAAAAGGAAAAGAAAGGAGAAAATGGTTCTTCTTGGCTCCTAAGAAGGGATTACAGCTTTTCTCCTAACCTTTCGACTTCATTCCTCTTCCACTGAAGAAAGCCAGCTAAGCGTGAGTCATAGCTAACCCTACTTTCTGTTGCTATAGCTTGATATCACAGAGTCAAGAATTCATAAAAAATACAGGTTTGTTAGCTTGTGGCTGTGGAAGGTAGGAGGGCCAAGATTAAAGAGCTCCATCCTGTGAGAGCCTTCCTGCATGTGGGTATTCTCTGTAGAGTCACAAGCTGACAGAGGACATCACAGACACAGAGCCAAACTGAATTTTAAGACAGACCCACTTGTAAAGTAACCCATGAGCCCATCAATCTCTCTGTGTATGAATAGGTTACTCCATTCATGAGAGAAGAGCCATCAAGATCAGTCACCTCCTAAATATCCCACTGTGGGCCTGCCTCTAAATACCACAGCATGGAGCTTAAATTTCAGTACGAGTTTTGTTGGGAACATTCAAACCAGAGCAGAGAGTCTTCCATGTCTCAGTTTATTGCTTCAGCAACATGCAGGAGAGAGAACCTCTAAGTTTTGGTACCACTGTCTCCCATGAGCATGGCCCAAGCAAGCATCCTAGTATCTGAGTATCCAAAGAAGGCAGTGAGAAGCAAGCTTCCCTCGGAGTGCATGGAAGAAGTCCTCCTTCCGCTCTGCCCCGGGTCATCAGCTTTTCTGGCTTCTCTCCATCCCACATTACTGTGGGAAATCAACTTCCTTTGTTGGTTTTAATTAATTGATTTACTTTTGGTGGGATGAACTAAAGTACCCAGACCATGGAGGTTTTACAGTGCGTGATGAGGGTTAGTTATAAGCAATAGCTGTAAACAGTTCTCCCATATCAAAAGCCTGGGCATGTTCCCAAGAACAGAACTTTCCACAGCAAAACATCATCTGATTTCAAATTACTCTAGAGGTCAAAGGCAATCAGAGTATGGAAACAGTTAGAAGGTGCCAATTAGGAGTATAGCCTTGTCCGACTGGGCTGGCCACTTCCAGAGCCCACAAACTTTCACCAGACACTGAAGGACAGTCTGGTACTATTGATTTTTATTTTTCTGCTTTTCATTAGAGTCTAAAGCTAGTTTACCTTGCTTACCTCTCTGGTCAAACATCAATAATACTAAAAGTTTAAAGGCAAGCACGGTGGTTCACACTTGGTTCACACCTGACTCACACCTGGTTCACACCTGGTACACATTTGTCATCCTGAAACCCAGAGCAATGAGACAAGGAGAATTACCAGAAGTTCTAGGCAGTCTGGACTACACCTTGAGTTCCAGGCCAGCCTGGGCTACACAGTGAGTTCCAGCAAAACCTGGGCTACACCATAGGACAGCCAGGCTATAGAGCAAGACCTTGTCTCAAAGCAAAACAAAACAAACTAAGTAACTAATGAAAAGTTTGAGATATTTAATTCTCGGCAGTTGGGAGCCTAAGTCTCTATGGTGTGGCTTTTAGCAAAGAAAAAATTACATAAGTCCTTGGGGATAAAAGTCTTATGCAAATATTCATAACTTTTATTTTATTATTGTCCTATCTTTTATTTTTTGTTTGCAAAGCCATGCCTTTCTGATTCAGTTCCCGTTAGTCACAGGCTGAGGTAGGCCATCCGGTTTCCATAGTACTGTCACCTGGGAAACTGCAGGGTAATTATTTCTTCCATTTTGTCACAGGAAGCACTCACTCCACCCTGATGTGCTCTCAGACTCCACAGCAGCCCCGGTGTTCCAAAATAGACTAATTGTGACTGATCTTCACGTAAGTCTGCTGCCTTCCAAATCATGGCCTATCTTCCTGCCCCACTTAAATCTCTTCATCTGTGAAGATGTCCTGAAGGCAGCTGACACACAGGATGAGTCTGATGTCTGTTTTCTATTTTTAAAAAAGACCCAAAACTACTGGACCCTAGACCAGTCTACCACTCAAGGGAAGCAATCCTGTCATTAGTGACTGAGTGGCTTTTTGAGCTGGCAGGCCTCAGAGGAGGACCAGAGATTAGGGGCTGGCAGCTGAGAGGGTACTGGGTCCATGAGCCTCATCCATTAAGCAGTTTCTGTGCAGAATGTTGTGTGTGGGATGCAGAAAACTCTGTGTTGTCCCTGCCATGGGGAGTTTGCACTAGGCCTACAAAATGAGATAAGCTCATGGTCACAAATCCCCAGTGTTTCATGACTTTATTTGAGAGCTGTAAGCACATTTCTATTGACCTCAGATGGGTACCAATAACAAACCAAAGAAATTCCTCCACCCAAGTCTAGACTGGTGAACCACTGTGTTTTAGGGATGTCATTCACAGGGTCATGAGTAAGGGGTTACCTACAAGAAGGGGGAGTCAAAGGTAGCTGCTTCACTGAAAAGCCTACCCAATATGGGTGAGGATTCAAAAGCCACACCCTGGTGCTCCCTAAAGCCACACCCTGGTGCTCCCTACACAACATTCAGGCAGCCAGTGCTTCTTACCAGTTAAGATCACCACGAGTCAGAATTTGGAACAACTTCTGAAACTATTAGAAGTTAGGAAAACAGTCAGGAATCCAGTCTTGGATTGACCCAGATAGAAGGTCTCTCTTCTTTTCTGGTAAATGGTCGACAGTCCTTACTGTTCTCTATGGCACACAGTCGTCGAGGGCTAGAGATAGCCAAGCTCAAGCTTCTGCACGCTGTTTGATCTCAGACAGCACATTGGCGGTGGGGCACAGTGCTCACCATACTCTAGGGAAGAGTGTGTCCGGAAATATGTGTTGACAAGTTACTGCTCTGAATAAAAATAAAACTACAATTTTCATTGAGAAGTTTTGTTGAAAATTACACATATATAGCATATGTGTGTAAGATCCAATAAATGCGGGCATCACACACATATGCATTGAGAAAGAGAATTGTCTATAATTCCAATGCCCAGGCAGAATCTTGTTAATTATTGGTCTTCTAAATTGAAGTAATTTGAGTTTTGTCTTATTTATTTAACAAGGTCTATAAGCTTTGTCAAGGTAACTAAAACTTACCACAGACGGAGGTTTAACGTATGCATAACTATTCTGCGATCTGTATCAACCCCTTCACTAGCATATACAACCTTCACTTGCGTGAGCAGCACTGCCGTGGGAAGTATTCAGTGGAGGAAGTATCATGATAACTTACCGCCCTCTAAAAGTTAACATTTATCAATTGTACAAAATAGTAGGTTTCATTACGCCATGTCCACAGCTGTATGAATTGTACTTTGATCATATCCTCTTCCCTCTCTTGTCCCTAATCCCCTCCTGATTATCCCCTTGCTATTTTCATGTCTTTACAAAACCAAATCTATATTCAACAAAGCAGACAAAAAGTGCATGTCTGTTTTCTGGTAGCTTACTTTCAAACAGGGCTAACTTATCAGGAGTTGATTGTTTGGATGGTGGATGGGAATTGATCATATTTTCTCTCAACGCGCATTTTTTTCCATGACTAATAACAAAACACTGGGGGATAGCAATGTACTGATTTACCATTTGCACATAATTTTAAAGATCTATCATTTTAATACCTGAAATGGAGCCATTAGTAAAAAGATAGGAGTAACTTTGAGAATGCTAATACACGTTCCCAAGGTATCCTTGAGAGATTTGCACCAATACTGACCAGGGCAGAGCCTCAGTCGACCAGACCATCACAGATGACGATGGTTTTGGAGGCAGCTTTCTACTTTTATTAAGAAAAATAGTACCATGCAATTTCTTTGGTGAGGAGTAAGTTTGAACGCATCAGAGTTTTCCATTATCCCCGCGTACTTCCTCCTTGAACTGTATCTTTGATCCATTTTCTGTTGAAACTTTAGTGTTTTCTCATGCCCCTGAGTAAATTTTAATTTAATAATTTTTGTGGGTGATACGTTCTACATTTAGTGGGTTTGTATGTGAAGCAGTCATCCTGGCTTCACATGGGCCATTCTCCAGAGGCGACCTAGGCACAGCTTTCTTCTGGCATTTTCTCTAAATGACATGACATTTCTTCCTTTTTGTCTTTTGTTTCTGTTGTCAAACTTACTAGCACTGTGAAGTCTGATTGCTTTCTAACTGGTTAAAAACCAGTAAAATTTATCTCCTTAACTATCATCCACAACTTAGAACACTGACTAGATTCATATTGTTGAGCAAAAGATCTTTAAAACTTTTCAGCACGCAAAATTAAAACTATATCTGTTGAACAACTTCCTGTTTCTTTCTCTGTCCTGCTTTTAGTAATGACAAATCTTCATTGTGCTTCCATTAGTTTAGCTATTTTACAAGCCTCAGGAAAGTAGAATTTGTCTTTTTCTGACCAGCTTATTTCTCTTCACATGATGTCTTAGGTTTCATCTATATTTAATGCATGATGGGAAATTTTCATTTTCAAGGCTGCATAATATTTCACTGTGTGTTTAGACATTTAGGTTGCTTTCACATAAGATCTTGTGGATAACACTGCAATGACCATGAGGTTATAGATCATTACGCTTTTGCATTCAGTTCTTTTGTATAAACACCCAGGAATAGGATTACTGGAGTATGTGGTAATCCTGTTTTGAACCCAGGGCCTTGTGAATGCCAGGGCTTCATCACAGAGCTCCATCTCCAGCCCCTGTTGTCAGTGTGTTGGGGAACTTCTACTAAGTAATATGATTTCACAGATACTTCCTGCAGTTTTGAATTTTATATTTTGAGAAACAGATTTTTCATGCTCTGAAAAACAAGCTTCAGTATAAACCTTTGTCATCTCCATTTCTAACTCTACTGTCTTCCATGAGTATTTCTCCTACAAATGGTGGTGAACTTATCACTTTTGTGTTTACACTTTTATGGCTACAAGAGCATTGTTTATTCAGTTTCTTTTCCTGCGGAACTTTTGTTTTTCCAGGAGTTAAGGGTTGCTTTATTTTTGGTGCCTAGTCATTTTTCATGTATTTGTCATCAATTTATAGCAGATTCACTTTGAGGAAAGTTGTTCTCAGAGTAGCTATGTACATCAGGTAACCTGCTCGTTACACACGTCTTCCTGGGAGACATGGGTCAGGCAGCCTGCTCCTCACGCGTGCCTCCCCTCTTTGTCCATTCTTGCTCCTCTGCTTCCTTGCACCTTCTGTGGAGACAGGGTTTTAGAGATTGCTTCCCACAGTTGTTCTCATTTCTTGCCTGTGTTGATCCCGTTTCCTGAACCCTGTGCCAGAGCTTTAAGGCAATCATTGGCTGTCTATTTCATTTAAATTTAGAAGCTTTATGATTTTATAAAAAATAGTTGTTTTTTAATTAAGGAGTATAAACAAGTTGATAACTCAATGAGTGTAGAAGATTTTAAAATATTTACATTTTTATATTCTTGGTAATATGAGAGATTTTTTTAAAAGAACAATTTTTTTCATACAATATATTCTCATCATAGTTTCCCCTCCTCCAACTTCTCCCAGATCCTATCCTTTCCTCCTTCCCACCTCCCTAACTCTATTCTCTCTCTCTCTCTCTCTCTCTCTCTCTCTCTCTCTCTCTCTCTCTCTCT
>NW_021604566.1:231257-274039 GCF_004785775.1 Grammomys surdaster
TCTCTCTCTCTCTCTCTCTCTCTCTCTCTCTCTCTCTCTCTCTCTCTAACAAATAAATGGGTAAATAAAAGCAAACTAGAATTTTTTTAAAAAGAGAAAACACAAGAAATGCACATACCCAAAACACACACAAATGCAAAATCGGAAACCATAAAATACAAGTAAAACAAAAATGCCCAAGCAGAGAGAAGAGGGCTGGGGAGGCTGAAGGGGCGGTTCAGCTCTTGGGAGCATTTGTTGCTCTTCCAGAAGACCTGGGTTGGGTTGCCAGAACTCACATCAGGTGGCTCACAAGCAACTTCCATCTTCACCGAGATCCAACACCGTCCTCCTCTGTTGTCACCTGCATACATATGACAAATACACACACACAAGCACGCATACCATAGGTAAGCTAAACAGAGGAGGGAAAAGGGCAAGACCTCTTGTTATATCCTAGGGTCAAGAGGGTTAGGCTGATTACTGTGTATGTCGGGGGGAACAGTGGTGGCACAGGCTTGAATCATCTGTTCCTTCTGAGAAGCCTTTCTTCCAGAACATGTTAATGATAATGCCAGCAAGAGGGCTAACATTCGAGAAGTGCCTACTGTGTGTATTCCCAAGCAATTCCCTACTTAAGTCCACAGTTTTCATCTGACTTTAAAATAATGACCATTTCTGCGGTAGTAGAATCAAATTATACTGGGAAGGATGATTCATACTTCGGTACCATCAGAAGACCGCACAGTTTGACAAACAGTATTTTACATGTTTTGTCTCCTCTTCAGTTCTAGTCATCTTTGAAAATGAAAGAAATAATGCTTCATTACCGGTCATGTTATGCATTACTGTATTATTATAGATCATTTGTATGCAAAGGGATGGATAATGCATATTTTGCTTGCATTTTTCTAGAACACTCAATATAGTGTGGGCAACCCCCCAGAAGGGGTGGGATATGGAGGTTAGAAGGGAGCTTTTTAATGTGTCCAAACCTTCTATTGAGGGTGAACCCTTTCAGCCATGTACATTTATTATGTTTCTATGGTTAAAAACTACCCACAGCAAACACTGATCACATAAAAATGCACAATGCACTAGTGACCTATTTTAGAAAAATGATTATAATAGAAAAATATCATACCAATATAATTCTCCTCAGTGCCCCTTCTCAGGACATAGAGTCTCAAGGCCTGGATCTAGAACAAGGTAAAGGCTTAAGAAACACCCACAGTAGGCATCGAGGCAGGGGCAGCTGAAGGACTACGGCCTACTCACTCCTAGCCTGTAGATGGCAGTGTCCTAGGTGAGAGATAGAGCTTCTACTGATCCCAGGGCTCCCCCCCCCCACCCAGCATTCCTCTGCAGTGGTCACAGTTTGGACTAGAGGGAGGTCAGCATTAGCTAAGCAGGACTCAAGAAATGCATCGCTCTGTCAGTAAAGCCAGCTAGCTGAGAACAGCATTCCTAAGTGGTCAAAGGGAGGCCTGTGGAGAAAAAGCAACATGAGCACCCCAGAGGGCATTTATGGGTTGTCACCATGAGGAAGGTGGCTGGCTTTTCTGGCAGCTGGCTCAGACTTTGAAATGTGCTTACTCTCTTAGTCCTCCCAACCTCTACAAGGCGGACTCTAGTCTAATCCCCACTGTACAGATGCAAAGACTGAGGCTTAGAACAAGGTTTACCAGTCATATAGCTTGTAGGTGTTGGTGACAGAATTGATATAGTCACTTTCTCCAGAGGCAAGAACAGTGCCAAGACTAGGGATAAGCCATTCACAGCATTAACTACTGCTGTATCTCTAAAAAGCATGGAATCACAAGCTGAAGGATGGAAGCCAAGATTTGTGTAAATACAGTTTATAGTTAACATACTTGACAGATACTTCAGGGTGACATAAACTTTTCTGAAGGAGAAAAGCTTAACTGAGGCCCAAATACTGAGTTATCACCCTGAGAGGCCAGAACAGGGGAGTCTGGGAAAGAAAAGTAACTGCAAAGGAGAATTAAGCAGAGCAGATTTCTCCTGGGGCAGAAACGGCTTGGGTTTGAGGAGAGTCAACATAGCAAACATTAGCAGCTTTGGGGCTTGGTCTAAGCCAGGGACAGAGCTGTGGATGTTGATTAGATCTTAGCCATTGTCAAGATATCTAGTATTTGTGGGAAAGGCTCCAGAAGGAGGGTCTTGGCTTCATATGGGGATGAGTGTGCTGTCAGCATTGGCACTATGCTTATCTGTGGACAAGGACAGGCTCATTCTGTCCCTCTGGTACTCCTCCCTCCTGTTGTGTCTCCAATTCTGTGGCAATGCCCGGGTTGTACAAAGATCTAAGATGTTGGCCCTTGGGAAGGAGGCCTTGTGCCCTACTCTCTCCACTTCTCCTCTGGAATGACTCACCATAGAACCAGACAACTCAAGTAAATTTTGGCTGAAGCCAAAAGCACATTTTGTTGCAGGTTTTGTCTGCTTTCCATACCCAAGGATTTCAAAAGCAATACAAATAAGAGATGGACCAGATGCCAGGGCCCATTGATCTGTGTCTGTCAGAACTGAGGTGGATGGCAGCTGTGTCCCCATTTGGCATTGCCCTTCTGCACCATGCCAGAAAGGCACCGGAGAATGCCTGCAGCACAGGGGATGGAAAGCCGGCAATCTGACTTGCTCTCACAATCTTTATCTAGGTCTATGCACCGTGGCAAGGCCTTAGTCTACCACAGAATTACCACGTTCTATTTGCTGAATGTTGGAGTTTCAGCTAGTTTTTCATTCCTGTAAGATTGTCCACTAAATAATCAGAGGGCAATGGGTTATTCAAGAATGTCCTGCAGCCTGGGTATGGTGGTGCATGCCTTTAGTTCCTGAACCCATTCCAATGGAAAGTGGAGGCAGGCAGATCTCTGTGAGTTTAAGGTTAGCCTGGTCCATATAGTGAGTTCTAGGCCAGTCAAGAAAATATAGTGAGCTATTGTCTCAGAAAAGAGAGAGAGAGAGAGAGAGAGAGAGAGAGAGAGAGAGAGAGAGAGAGAGAGAGAGAGAGAACTGTAGATAATACAGGGATTCACCTTTGACCCTCAGAATGAAAGACAACAGACACTCAGAATGCCAAATGGAGCCAATGGAGCCAATGTAGGAACTGTTACATAGGAGGATGTTAGCCTCATTTGAAGAAGATCCTCCCCAGCATCCTTCCAAACAGCACTGGACAGGGGAGCCTATGGCTCTCACACTGGAGATGACTCTATTGACACCAAGCCTTAAACTAAAATACTAGTCACCATCAATACTTATCTTCTGTATGGTTCAGCCATGCGGTAGCTCCCAGGACCCATGAAAGGAATCCATGGAGTGGGAGTGTCTCACATTCGTATCTTGAGGCTGCCTCCACAGTCACTGACAAGTGACACAAAGCATGGTGGGAACAAAGTGAAAGCCAATCACATTTGGGAATGTTAGAGAAAGTCTCAAAAAGCCATCTTGTTTTTTACATACCTCTTCAGAAGGACCCTGTTCAGCCCTCCTTCTTGGAAGAGAGTTTGCAACGCGTCATATAGTTTAAGGGCCCAGTCTCACCTTCTGTGGCTGTCACCCTCCTGTGTGTCTTTGCTGGAGTGTTTTTATTGAGTTCCTGGCTGAGCAGCCACAAGCAACATTTATTCAGTTCTTAATAAGAGTCAACCGTCATCCAAAGGAAGCCCCACCCCCTCCAATCTCAGAATCCTACAACACAGTTGTTTTCCTACCCTCACATTACAGATGAGCTGAGACTTGGAAGGATTCATGGATTGTCCCAAGTCTCAAGGAGACAGAACCCAGAGCCAAATAAACAGCCTAATAGTGGAAATTTTCTGATCCAAGAAATAGTAAACTATAACAGACGTGAAATTTGGGCCACCGTGGTTCTATTTTGTTGTTGTTTGTTTTTGCTTTTGGTTTTGGTTTTGTCTTTGAGATCTGTGTAGCCCTGGCTGTCCTGGAACTTGCTCTGTATACCAGGCTGGTCTCAAACTCACAGAGATCCACCAGCCTCTGCCTCCCAAGAACTGGGATTAGAGGAGTGAGCCACCACTGCCCACCACTGTTTGTTTTTATAAAATAATTTTACCATCTCGTTGTTATTTTCTGTGACTGCTTTCTTGCTGCAAAGACCATGTAATTGCGGCAAGGATTGGGTGCTCTTGCAAAGTCTAAAATATTTACTATCTGATTCTTTTCAGAGAAAGTTGGCCTGTCCTGTTCTTGACACAATATTTACTATACAACCTCCTTTCCAATTAAGTCTGTTTCTCAGAAAGTACAGTCTTCCTTCATCATCGCTGCCTTCCCTTTAACCTCAATCCTGGGAGGTGCTAACATTTATAGTTATATTCCAATAAACCTTATCATGGTTACTCAATTGAATGGATTTAGTCTGTTTAAATAATCTTCAATCTCCTGAATATGCAAAGACTCAGGCAAATTTGACATTTGCTGCAACCTTCCTAGGGCTAGATGAATCCCTGAGGTGAAGACTGATGGCTTTAGCAGTGTGAGAAGAGCAATTCTGGTTAAAGTGAATGCTACCTTGGTAGCAATCTCTTGTTAAAATATGGCATTACTGCGAGTTAGATCTACAATATACTGCCTGCAAAAGAAGAAACTGGAAACTGGAAAGTACACATAAACAAAGCCTCAAGGAGACAAGAATAAATAAGGGAAGGCTACAGTAAGTCCCTGGCATCTTGCAGGCAGGCAGTGCTGGTTGAAGAAGCAAGAATGAGGAATGGAGCCGATGGCTCTCCACAGCACCTGGTAGGGGATACTATTGGGGGTTTTCAGACCAGAAAAGGGTACCCCAGAACCGAGTGAGAACATTCCCTGCAACCTTACCCAAGCTTTCCCAAAGTTTATCTAGTTGGTGGTCACAAGAGCTATTATAGTCTGGAAGAAAGAATGCTGACCTGGTAGGGGAACATCTGATAACTTCCTGATGGTGTTACCTGACCCAGAACCTACCCAGCAAGTGAGGGCTGCATGCATACATGAATGCCTGTTGGCATTTCTGGGATAGCAGTGCTGGCACTAATCCCAACCATGCCTTTACCAGCTCTAACACCTTATACACCATTTGTAAATTAGGTTAAAACTCTTTGAAAGCATGGATGTGTCTATTCCCAGAACCTAGGAACCCGTAGGCATTCATTGCTGAGCAGACACCTCTCTCTAAACCTCTGCTTAGTGTGAACATGAGAGTGTGAACGACAAGTCCTGACTGCTGTTAGTGTGGATGAGGAGATCACTGGGAATCATGTCATCGAAGCAAGATCAGTGTCTGCCTCTCAGTTTCCTTGACAACAAAATAGACTCATAATGCCTGACAGGACCACATCTGTTAGAAATTAAGAGTAGAATGAATACAAAGCAGTCTTTTCTCATCCCACAGAAATTTGTGCCTCTCTCCAGGATAGCATGGTACCCTTCAAGGGTAGTACTGGATCCCAGTGCTCTCTCACCTAGTACAGAAGCTAGAAAATAGATGGTCAGCAAAGACATGCCAAGGCTAGCAGCCATTGAAAGGCACAGAGCAGTAGAACCATGGAAAGGACTCTTTATAACCAACCTTTCCATTCTGAATGCAGTGGACATTTTAGTTAGGCTGTAAAGAATCTTTAAGGGCACTAGAGAGGTAGTCCAGCAATGAAGATCAAGCACTGCTCTAACAGAGGACCCAAGTTCAGTTCCCAGCACCTATGTCTGGTGGCTCAAAACATGAGTATTTGCACATACCCACCCTTCCATACATAAGTACATAATTAAAAATGAAATAAAACTTTTATTTAAAAAGGGAATATAAGCAGAAAGCAAGTGACTTACAAATTATGGTTCATATGCCAGTGCTTGCATTGTTGATCATGTCTTGCTTTGTCAAGTTGTAGGGTTTCCCAATTAGAGTCAGCATTTCAGATCTGTGTACCTTTCAAACTTTGGTTCATATATTTCATGAACTGGGAAAAAAATGTCTCTTCCTTGTCCAGATTTCTGACATCTTTGGTATCAGCTGAATCATTTCATGGATAGCATTTCCAAATTTTCTGGTCAATTGCATCAGCTCACTGATTTTCCAGGTCATAAATAAAGTGTACTTTTCACCAAAGTCTCCTAAGCACCCTCTGGCAGGTAAGATTTCCAGCTGCTAGATTCAATGGCTTACGTTAGGTGCATTAGTCTTCTGGACAAACGTCTCCAGAGGTTTTCCTAGAACTCCAGATGCAGTTAACTTACTGCATCTGTAAGATTTGTTTGGCTGGAGCTGGAGCTGGAGTTCACAAGTCAAGTACTTGCCTAGCATGTGTGAGGCTCTGGGCTCACCCTCCAACAAGACACAAAAGGATCAGTCAATCCTACAGCAACAAAGCATGCCTACTGCATTCTACAGATCCTGCATTCTCTCCTGCTCCTGAAAGCCCATCTCAATGCAAGACAAGGACACCAGCCATTCTGTTGAGAAACCTGGAAGTCACTTAAGTTTGTCATTGGTAAAAAAAAAAAAAAAATAGTGTATAGTACAAACAGATTGAAAGAAACTAGTTGCTTTGAGCCTGTGGTGCTTTGAATGAGAATTACCCACACAGGCCCATATATTTGAATTCTCAGTCTCCAGTTAGTAGAACTGTTTGGGAAGGACTAAGAGGTGTGTCCTTGTTGGAAGACATATGTCACTAGGGACAGGCTTTAAGGTTTCAAAGGCCATTCCCAGTTAGCGCTCTCTCTCTCTCTCTCTCTCTCACTCTCTCTCTCTCTTTCTCTTTCTCTCCCCCCCACGCCCCATCTTCAGATCATATGTAAGCTCTTAGCTACTCAGGCACCATGCCTACCTGGCTGCTGCCATGTGCCATACCATGATATTCACGGACTCTAGCACCCTAAGCAAGTCCCAACCCAACCAATGCTTTTTTTTTTAAATAAGTACTGCGGGACTTCCCCCCACAACAACAGAAAAGTGTCTAAGACACATCCCTCTTGTATGTGCTTTTAGAGCATTCATATGGACAGGCCTATCAGAATCTTCAAGAAAATTTGAAATACATATAATTTTGCTGAGAAAATAAAACCCCAATCAATTACAATAAAATGTAAGGAATAAGACTCCTAGCCAGCCAGGTAGATAGGAGAAGCATACAGGTATTGATTGACAGGGACACACTTTCAGAAGCTGCAGAGAATGCAGTAGTGCTTGCTTGCTCCTGAAAAGGAAGCACAAGTTTCATGTCACACCGAAAAGGAAGATTTAGACCTCTAGACCAGAGAGATCAATTGTCCTGGCTGCCCACAGTGAGGCAAGAACAGGGCCTTGGTGCTTCCTGACTCTGCCGTTCTATTGGGGAAAGCTGGAGGCTGCTTAAGTTGGCCATTAGTGAACTCACTGTTTACCTGCTACCAGTTGAGGAAAACTAGCTGCATAGAACCTATCTTGCACACGCTTGCTATATATTCATACGCTATAAGTCTGTGAGAACCTTCAAGAAAATCTAAAATATAATAATACGTCATAATACTCACCGCTATGACCTCAACGTGCATGTTCCATCTCCCCTAATGCAAACCTTGGGATCCTGTCTCCAAGGAGATGGTTATTAGGAGCTGGACATCCTCCTGAGGAGCATACCTTTATAAAGAGGCCTCACACGGCTATCTCCTTTCATCAAGTCAGAAAGCAACATCGACTGTGAGCCAAGCCAAAAGTCCTCACCAGACACCGAAGCTACTGGACCTTGATCCTGGACAGCTTCCGGAACTGCCGTACACAACCCCCTGTTGTTTCTAAACGATCTAATTTGTGATATTTTGTTAGAGTGGTCCAACAGACCAAGACAGGCTCAAGGAGTGCTTGGCCTTCTTCCAGACAGTCTTACCCAGAGTCTGACAGCTTTTGTCTAGAAAGCAGTGTAATGATACTAAATATCCACTTGCATTGTTATTCAGTCTAACACTACACACACACACACACACACACACACACACACACGTCAATCAATTTAATTTACACACTTAAATTTTGTTTTTACATTATTTGTGTACATGGTAGGGTGGGAGCGCTCACATTCTGACACGTGTGGAAGTCAGAGGACAGCCTGCATTATCAGGGTTTGTTTGTTTGTTTCTCATATGGGTGGAGGCACTACACTCAGGTGGTCAGGTTTGCAACAGGCACTCTAACCACTGAGCTATCTTGCCCAACCCCCAAAATTTACACTTTTAGTTGGGTTCTTGAGATCACTGTAAGTAAAGTGGAACTACGAATGTGGTTTGCTGTATAACATGAATTTGCAGAGAAAGTCCAATGGATTCAAACAACTAATTTTATTCTTCAAATATTACAAGTTGAATGGTAGTCCTGGGCTGGCTTGATGAGCACTCCATGCACTAAGATAATATCCCTCTCCAATCTAGGGATCTCAGCAAGCAAAGGATTGCTGGGGGGCGTGGCTGGGGGTTTGGGGGAGCATGGGAGGAGACAGCTGAAGTCCCAGAGGATCAGCAAGGCAGAATTAATGGATTTGTTTTGCAGGGCTGGGGATTGACTCCAGGCCTTGCACGTGGTAGGCAGGCACTCTACTACTGTGAGGCATCCTCCGTCTTTGTCCTTGGGGCATTCATTATTTAAGAGCAGTAAAACTGGATTTTGATTAGTAAAGCACTGAGGGACGGAGGGCGCAGAACTCCAGTTCCATTTGCAGAGGAGGACTGGCGAGATTTAAAGTGACCCATGAAGCTGAGAGCAGCAAAAGCCAGAAAAGTGAAAATTTACATAAGGCGTGGTCGAGGACTGATCAGTGCGGTCCCAGCTAAAGGGGACTTTCAGATTCATAACTCGGACCCTGGGAAGCTGGACCGCTGCCCCTCCTGCAATCACGTGGCCTTCCGTGTGCCAGAATACATCTCAAAGATTTAAGTGGGTTAGGTTGTTTTGGGTTTCTTTGGCTGCTGTTTGTTCTAAGACGGCAAGGACAGGGGGGAGCCTTTCTTCAGATGTAGTGGGAACACCTGCAAACTATTGGGCAACCTTGAGTTTGTCCAGACAAAATCTCAAGGATGGTGGGAGGAACTGCTGTGTGGGAATCCGCTCAAGTCTTTCAGTGTGGAGCCTGCCAAGGAAGCAGGTGCTTTAGACTGAGCTTTTGCCTTCTCGTGCCTGTCTGCACGTGAGCTTGCACGCACAGCATTTTGATGCACATTAAAAGGCAAAAGGATCTGGGAATGTCAGTGGGAAAGAGGCAAATCCCTGCTTCCTTCCATCCTTCCTCCGTGTTTACTTTCATCTCATTGGTCAAAAGAAGGTCAGATGGTCACACCCGTCTTTGAAGTAGGAGAGAAACAGTCTGCGTGTGATGGGAGGTGCCCCAAGGTTTGCAGAGGGTGGGAGGGCTGCAGCCCTCTTGGCAAATTGTCTGCCACCACTTTTCCATCCAATGGGATCTTTCTCCAAAGCTTTTATCTCCAAGGGGTTGGGGAGTGTGATCATACGGCAAGTCCTAGTGCATTCTGGTCACCTACGTAGTTCAGTCAGATAGGAAGTATCTTTCTGTAATAAGAATGTGCTTGGGTAGCATTTATTCTTCTAACTCTCTAAGACTATGTCTAAGGGTAGGGATGTAGTGGTGAAAAGTCTGGGCCAGGCACTGTGCATTGTTGACCAGTTGTGTCTTGATCTTGCTGTGAGGTGGTTGAAGTGGAGCCTTGAACCTCGAGTGTCCAGCTTTGACCAGTTTATTATTGTAAGAGTCTGAAAATTGCTGAAGGAAGATCCCAGACTCAGATAGTATGCAAAAACGAAGAGCATTTATTTTGCAAAAACAACCAGCATGGGGAGTTCTCCAAAATAGCAGCCCCAGACAAAGGCATGCAGGCCTACTTATAGAGAACCAGGGGAAAGCTCTAGAAGGATTAGGTACTCTATAAATTCATTAATGGGTGCTGGGGGGTGGGTGTCACAGGTAGTCAGTGGTCTGCATTCCTATGTCATGAACATTTAACCACAGGATGAGCTAGGGCTGCCCAGCACAGATGGCCCATTCTGAGATAAGATATTTCCCCATTTTTGTGGTTATCCCCAGGCTGTTCTTTGGGAGGGTATTTTATGACCTTGTTTCTGGATTTTATGGTCTGATCCTGGAGCTGGTGCCTTACGGCTAAGTACCAGGGAATTATGGTCTGTTCCTGGAGGTGGTACCTTATGACCTTTTCTAAATCAGGCCTGGCCCTTAAATGGAGATAAATGGGGTTTATGTTGTCCTTTCAATAGCTGAGTCAGCTGGAGAAGAGGCACCTCTTCCCACTAGCCAGTTCAGACAGGGCTATCTTTTTCCTTATTTTAATGTATATTAAGACAATATGCTACCAGAGTGTCCCCTGGCCAGTGTCCCTTATGCACTAGTTATGACTCAGGTGAGTCTGGGGCCAGAGCTTCCCTTAGTGTCCATCAGCCTCCCACAGTTTGCCAGGATCAGGTAGTATCCGTGCCTATCTCAGCCTCCATTGCCTTTTTCAGGTACAAGTGACCCCCTGGGCAGCATCTGTGGCCCACAGCTGGGGACATCCTACAGGATCTGATAATATCTGGTCTTTAAAGAAGTACTGGGGTATCATTCTTCTACAAATCACGTACCCTGACACCTGCACTGTGTATGTGTGTATGGGTCCATTCTGTGGGGGATCCATTCTGTGTAGGGGGTCCATTCTCTGGGGGTGTCCACGCTGTTGCTCACAGCATGTGACTTTGTACAGCACAGCTATTTTGAGTCTTTTGCTGAAAAAGAAAATGCTGAAAATTCTAGAAAATTTATCCTGTTCTTCCCAACCTCTCATTTTTCTCACCAGCCTCAGATTACATTGAAATGTAAAAGAAAGGAAAGCAGGGAGGCTCACGGAAGTCTCCCAGGTGACAGAGGATGGTTTCAGAATGGGACAGTCCATTGGCAGGCAAGGGCCTGCACACAACAGTCTTGCATGTGAGCCATCTGTATAATGACACCGTGTGGCACGGTGGATGGTCAGCCAACAACTGAGAACAAAGCACTAGGCTCTGGCTCTCTGCTGTTTCTCATATTCCCTTTAGCTATAGACACAGAATCCCTGCGATACCGACCAGTTAATATGGTAAGAGTGAAGCCATTGCCATCTGCAAGAAAAACAACCAAACCATTTTCTTACATACCTTAGAAAAACAGTTGCGTTAAAATCTTAAAAAAAAGATTCTTCTAATGCTTACTTTACTGTGAAGTTTTTGGGAATATTTGACACTGTCAAAGCCCTTTTACCTATGTGTGGAAACAGCCCTGACCACATAGTGGGTAATGTTGCTACTTAAGAGAGATAATACTGTCCTTACAGGCATGAGACAACCTCACTCAAACATTGTTAAACAAAAGCCAGGTCACAAAATAGTTCACACTGTATAAATCTTCTTAGGGTGGAGGGTAAGCATGTGAATTTGTGTTAATTTGGCAGGCAGGGTTGGAAGTTCTGGGATCACCACTGGCAGGGAAGTGAACTGAGAAGAGCTGAGAATGAAAACTATGTACAGCCAGACTGGATCAAACTTCTGTGGTTTATTCTTCTTACACATTTAAGCACGGTAAAACATTGGAAAAGGGTTTCCAGGTGGCATGGCTACATAGAAACTCCCTAGCAAAGTAGCAAAGCAACTGTGACCTTTGCAGTAAGAATGAGTCCTGTTGGCTGGTAAACAGAGCTCAGGGACTAAGGCGGAAGGATTTGTAATAAGCATGAGATTGAGTCTATTGTCAGGGGATGCAGAGCATATAGGACATTTTCATAAGGATGGGTTCTATTCATAGAGAGATGAAGCCCAGAATATTGGGGGATTCAGGAAGGCTGGCTCCATAGAATAGCACAAAAAGCACCAGGCTGTCAGACAACATGCCCTCCCTCTGGGTGACCAGTCACCATTCATTTCCTTACACTGAAAAAATAGGCCCCTATGATAGACAATCCTGTTTCTCTGATGCTTACTCTAAGCTGTAGATTTCTAAGGAAATCTACAGGAAATATTTTCTCTTCATTCATTTTTAATTTTTGTGAAATAAACGTGTATTTTTTCAAAATCCACCCATCCATCCCCCCACCAAAAAGAAAAAGAAAAAAAAAAACAGGTAGTCAAAGACAGTGTCAAGGTCTTTGTGGTAGAATTTTCTAGAATAATAACATAATCTGAGATTGCTTCTTTGCAAATCAAGTATCAGCACCTAATGGGTATTTTTGACATATGAAGATTATTTCTGAACTACAAGGAATAATTTTTGTAACCAACCAAAAGTTTTGTGACCCCTGAGAAGCATTTGAGAAAGACAGCCTGTATTTCAGAGAACCCAGACAGGAAGTGTTCACTGAGAAATGTCAGTACATGGAAGACTGCTTAGCAGCCACCAGCCAGGCCGCCCTCCTTGTCTGTCTGGACCCAGCAGCCACTGGTTTCTGGAACTTGACTGAAAACGTGTCTTTGACCTTTTTGTCTTTATCTGCTTCAGTGTGGCCCTCACTCTAGCTGTTTTTATGAGCTTTCTGCTAGACTCCAGCTTGCTGTAGGTAAGCTGAGCCCCTGTGTGCCCTGGGTCAATGTGGCACAGGGATAATAGCCTTTGCCTTCCAGTCTATACTCAAAAACCACAGAACATTTAAATTTAAAAATTATTGCTGATAGGTTATTTCTCCACCAGTGAAGTAAGCCAGTTCAAGCCAGGTGATATCATATTAAAGGCAGGTTTATTGGGAAGCTGCCCTCAAGTGGACAAGTTCACTGACCCCAAGGAAGGAGGCCGAGGGAGTCACATAGGGAGGAGGGAGGAGAGAGAGAGTTGAATAAGAGAAGAGGGGAAAGGGAGAAGAGAAACCGAAATGTGTGGATTGTAGAGGCAGGAGCCTCTGGGGGAAGAGCAGCTCAGCCCCTGGGCTGGAAAGTTCAGGATTGTGGGTAAGGACTGAGGGATGCTGGGAGAACCTGGAGGGTAGATCTGCTTTGGTATGTAAAAGACATACCTCAGTCCCTTGTCCCAGGGTCCAAAACCAAGCAATCGCATCTATCCATATGTGTCTATGAGTGGGGGATGTGTGCCATGGGCTCCAGTCTGGAGGTCAGAGATAACTTGCAGCAGTCAGGTCTCTCCTGCCTCCATGTAGGTCTTGGGGATTGAACTCAGGCCCCCAGCCTTGGCAGCAAATGTCCTCACCTTCTGAGCAGTCTCACTGGCTGGCATTTGAATTTTTAAAATTTAAATATGTATAAACTGCTGAGCACAACGCTTAGAACTCTCTTGGATACGGCATGACTGTCCGCTTTATGTGAGTGTTAGGGCCGTTAAATATTTTGAATACAATATCTCGCATAGTGCCTCACACACGTCATAAATCTTGGCTGTTTCATTTTTAATAGAAAATAAACACATTAATTCTCCAACTCTGTTTATTTTTATTAGTTAAAAAGTTAATTTAATTCTTGGCCTATGGGAAGTAGAAATATCCTATCATCAAATAATGCCTTATCTCACATGTTTGGCACACAGTCCTTTTTTTCAGACCTACCAACTGCCTTTCCAGATTTCATTTAGGGTTTGGAAGTGTAAATAAGTCTTTCAATGCCGGCTTGCTTTGCCATTCTTGAAATACAGTGTGTGTGTGTGTGTGTGTGTGTGTGTGTGTGTGTGTGTGTGTGTTAGGGAAGGAGTTGTCCGACCATCCCACAAGAACTGATCTTGATGTCATCAAAGAGTTATTCCATGATGCTGTTCTTGACAACCCTGCCCTGCCATGGAAAACATTAAGAGTGTGTTGTCTTAAGCATAAGATTCTAAGACAGATGGTCTTGTGAAGGAAGGAAAAAAAAAGTCTATTCTTTGGAATGTTCTAATGTGGAAACCAATATCCAAGAGTGAACTGTGAAAAACATCATCTCTGCTATTTCTAGAGCACCCACCCTCTCCCTTCTCCTCTTGAATAATGAGCCTGACCCTGACACCTAGACTTATGATTCAAGGACCAAAAGCCAATAAAAACTATACCAGATTCATTTTTGATAACATTATCCCTGTTGTACTCACAGTGATGCTCAAAATAACTCTGTCAAAAAGGACAGTGTGGCCAGAGCAGACGGTTCCACGTGAAGAAGGCAGAGTGAGCGGCTGCTAGCCAAATACCTGTGAGGACTGATGCAGTCCCTCTCACGAATAGGGTAGCAGAGCGGGAGCCTCCAGGCTTCTGGGAAGACGCTTTTGATCAGCAGTGATTCAGAGGAAAGTTCTGGGTGGCTGTGTCCTGAAGGTGTCCTCCCACCCCACCCCCCGATAGTTTTTTACTTTAAAGTCTTGTCCCACAGTTCTTGATACCGGAAACTGTTGCTCCTTAGAACAGCCCCACGGTCACCGGTCGAAGCCTTAGGAAACTGGAGCCAGGCTGGAAACGGAACGCTAAAAGAAAGGGAAGGAAACCAATCCTACAAATTAAGTGCCATTTACTGGGTGGGTGCTCACTGTCTCATTTCCTTTATGTCCCCCACCCCTGTCGGCCTGATGCAGCTCATAACTGAGCCCTGGGAAACAGGGTACCATGCTAGGATGGTTGATGGTTTCTTCAAAAGCCCTGGCACAGGAGGAAGTTTTCCCACTAGTTCTTATGACCAGTAGTCACAGATAGCTAAATCAACATGTGTATTCCTACGTTTTTGTTCCATCTTTCCTGTAAATTGTTACATCAGTATGGGAAAGACAGAAAGAAGTAGAGAATTCCTCTGTCCCTAATTCTGATCCTAATATACAAATTTTTGAGAAATTGGTGGTGGTGGTGGTGGTGGTGTGTGTGTGTGTGTTTGTGTGTACTCTTTTCTCTTAACGTGGGTGACTATTGAGACCCAAAGCCAACAGCTAAGCTTTATGAATTCTGATAACATTGGTCCAAGGAAGCCCAGTTGCCCAACTAAAATTCATTTTGCCCATTCTTCTGTGAAGGAAAAAATTTGAGGCAATTTCAGATGTTTTATATCTGAGCAAAGAATGCCTCAAAACAAAGGAGGCTCGGAGTTCTGCCCAGCATGGCGGGCAGAGGACTTTTATAGGCTGGATACCAGCAAAATTGCAGATTGACCCGATTGGCTACAGCTAAGTGCTTCCTTATTTGGGAATGGTCTCACCATTTGGCTTTGTGTTACTAAATACGCTCTTAGATCAAATTTAGTTCGTGTACAAAGTTAAGCTGTGGTTTGTTTTGTTGGAACTCAAAGAATGGAGACAGCCTCACTGTAATGGTCTCCTGCTTATACAATTTAACTGAATTAACTGAATCCCAGTTTTCTTCTTCATATGGCTTTGGGAAAACTAAATGAGTCCCTGGTCAGGTGTTGGGCCTGATTCTTACAGGGTAAGCGCTCCTCCTTCCCAGTGGCTGCCTTGAGAGCAGGCACATGTGCCTCTCATTTGGACAGTGAGAGGAAAGGAGGATGCCCTGGAGTTGTCTCAGAAAGTTTTCTTTATCTTTGGTGTCTGGAGGACCTTTGTCATAGAGCTGGCTAGCTCAGCAGAGCCAGGCTCAACCTGGAAGAGCCAGAAAAGGGGAACACCTTCCTGAGCCACACAGGTGAGAACTGAGTCACCAGCCTTGAGTTCTAGATGTCTGTTAATGTCCTTCCTACTAAGTCAACTAGAGTTGAATTGTTTCACTGCTTGGCGGCAAAAGCCTTCCTGATGATACACTGCTATCATTTCTTCTTCACTTGGAAATCAAATCAGGCAGCTAAGTAACATATCCAAGGTCCTCACCAGTGAGTGAGAACCGAGTTCAAAGCCGTGTCTCTGTACTGTAACGACAAGTTCTGTCCTGCTAATGCAGCTGTGAATGGTGCAGTCTTGGGAAGGCACACTATAGCAACACTGGTGGAGACACTCAAGGCACTGGAAAATAAGGACGAGTGATCTGGTCTCATCTGAAGGGAGGCCTGAGGCAGATTCCCTGTGAAATCACAGCAGTGCAACATCCTGACCTTTGGGTAGGACAGGAACAGAAAGGACACTAACCCCCATAGGTCTTCTAAAGCAGTGGTTTTTAACCTATGGATTTGACTCTTTCAGGGGTTGAATTACCCTTTCACAGAGGTTGTATATCAGATATCCTGCATATCAGATATTTACATTAGGATTCATAACAGTACCAAAATTACAGTTATGAAATAGCAACAAAATAATCTTGAGGTTGGAGGTCACCACAACATGAGGAACTATATTAAGCCACATTAGGAAGGTGGAGAACCACTGCTCTAAAGGGACTTTAGGCATTCTCACAATACTAAACACACACTTCTGCAGTATTTTTCTATATACAAAGTGCTTTTCTGACATGACTTTAGTTCTTTGAATAATCCTACTAAGGAATAAATTTGCTCCCATTTTATGGATGAGGAAACTGAGGCTTGGGACTTGTCCCAAGTCTCTCATTTAAGTGACAAACCTGAGAACTTGATCTAAAGTCTGTGAGATTCTAAACTTCATGTCCTTTCCTTGTTGCTGTATTTGTGAATGTGACTCCTGTTCCTCACAGGGACATGTTTATAGGCATATAGTTTTTAAACTTTTGCAAATAGTTGAGAAATGATTATTTAAATGGTTAATGCTGTAACTCTTAAACAGTGGTCGAGTCTCGCCCTTCTATGGGGGTAGAAAATGTGCCAACAGTCTTGACAGTTCCCAAGCAACGTGTATCCTCCCTGCCTGAAATCCCCTGTGGTCTCAGAACCGGGGAGCCCATTAGAGCAGGTGAGCCTGTTGGTCAAACCTCCTGTGTGCTTAGAACCTGCAGCACTGGTGGCGTCTTTGCTCTTTACCAGTTCCTGAAAACTATGAGGGTAGTCTCCCATCTCTCTCCTGCCCTCTGCCCCATCCCTTCCCTGGCAAAACAGCTTTACTGGGGAGACCTCTTATCATGGATTCATGGAGAGATTCAGTGTTGGTTTCCTAATGCTGCTGGCTATGGCTTCACTTTGGTGGTTTGTGAACTGATCATTAGACATCCTTACATATATTAAACTGGGTTGCCTCGAGTGAGCGCGCTTCCTGAAGACCCATTCCTTCGTTCTGATTAGCAGCAAGGCACACTTCTAGAAGAGCCCTTCCCTGACATTCCTGGAGAGGGTTTAGATTTTTTATTTCCTAAAGTTTTCTGATTGTATTGCTTATATTTTTAATTAAAATATAATTACATCATTTATTCTTTACCTTTTCCCTCTACCACCCCTCATATCTCCCTTTCTTTCTTCCTCTCAAACTCATGGCCTCATATTCTTTAATTATTGGGGTGTGTGTGTGTGTATGTAAATAAATAGATAAATGAGATCTGCTGAATCTACTTAGCATTGCATATATGCATATATTTTTAGGAGTGACCAGTTGACTCTGGATAACCATTTAGGAGGAATCAGCCCCTGGAGAGACTAACTCTCCTTCTCCCAGCAATCCTTAACTGCCTGTAGCTCTTCCTCTAGGTGTGGCCCTGGGAGATGTTCCCCATCCACGTCGGCACATCAGCTGGTATTGTCACTGTCGCTGGTGTTCAGGTCTCATTTAAGCAGCCATGTTGCTGAGATTTCATGGTTACAGCTTTAATGTCTAGGGCAGACTTCCTGGTTGTCTGACTCTTTCAATCTTTTCTCCTCCTCTGAGACGTCCCCTGAACATTAGGTGTAGGAGCTGCGGTGTAACTATAACGGTTGGAGCTGGGCACCCCACAGTTAGCTGTCCTCATGTTGTGGCTCCTGTAATAGTCTCCAACTGCTGCAAAAGAAATTCTTTGATAAAAGGTAAGAGGGGCGCTTGCCTGCTTCCACGCCGTATAGGTGTGCTAGAGAGAGCAAGTAGTTTTTTTAGAAAACTTTTTTTTAGATTCCAAGTACCAGACACTAACCCTCTTTAATCTATACTGACAAAACCTGTTATTGGCAGTGGATTTCTGAGGACTCTGAAGATTCCTTAAGCTGTACTAAAATCTAGGCTGGCTTGCTTAGTGAACGATAATAGCTTGGAGTTAGACAACTAAGTCCCGTGACGGTTAGCTTACATATAGTATCCACCATGCGCAAGCCCTGATCACATCATGGCCACAGTTGGCCGGAACAAGACCTCACAGCAGATCTGGTTTATGGAGCATCAAATGTATTATATTACATAAATGCTTGGTGAATCTGGCTGGCCCTCAGCTTGGCCTACAGTGAGTTTCCACTCCACTGGAGGCAGATGGCATAGGAGAGTTGAAATCCAATATTAATTTTCCCCCTTATTCCAAAGTTGTAAGATTTTTAACTGAGTATATGATTATTAAGCTAAATCCTGTACTTCTGAGCAGCCTTCGCAGCTACATGTGGTCCTATAACGAAATTCTGGATGATGCAATATTTAAGACCAATCTGTAGAGTGCGTCACATGTGCTTTTAAAAAGCATGTGTCTCTCCTCCCATCACTTTGCTCCCACCTGCACCTTGCCAAGTGTTGATTTCCTTCCTGTTGCTTAGAATGCAGACAAGATGAAAGAGTCTACGCCAGTATCATTATTAAAGTGCCAAGGAGCGTGTGCTTACAAACAACATGCACTGCTGCTGAAGGTTAAGAATCACCTCACCTTAATGTCTCTCATAGAATGCACTAAGAAGACAGAATCTGAAGCTTCTTGGGTTCTTTTAGTGAATGCTGAGTTCAAGGGCTCTGAGGAGTGTGTATTATATTAAGCCTGAATATTTTGTGACTCATGAGATTCATCACAAACTAAGCTATCTCCAAGGACAAAAGAAGGAGACACACTTGCCAGATTTGAGCATCTTTTCCAAAGGCTCTGTTGTGATAGTGTTATACAGAACGAGGTCAACACACATACCTGCCCATCAATGCCCCAATAGCCTTGTTAGTGTCACCCCTGGAAGGTGTTTCCCGATCGATCCCAGGAGTCCCCAGTGCTTCACAAGGGCTGCCAGCCTGTCACTAACACTCACATTTGTTCCACCTCCCTCTTCTACACCCTGTCATCCTCACAGCCTTCAGCATGGTGTTTCTCCTGTCACAGCCAACCACACAGATATCGACACCCAAACCAGGGAATGCTGGCTCCCTCTATCCAAGCCTCCAAGCCTCAGAGGTAAGAGGGTCCACAAGTTCTTTGCAAAGCCAGAAAGACTTGTTTTATGCTTTTGGCCACTCTGTCTCTCCTGGACTGTCAGGTCAGTTCTGTCCAAACTCCTCAAGACGCTGCTGTGAGCACTGGGCACGCTCTCTCCACCAGGGATGTCAGTCATCCAGAAAGCCATCCCCGATAACGGACATCAGCTAACCACTTCAGTAGTTTTTCTTCTTCACCTCCTCTTCTCTAAGACCCCATCTTTACCCTTCTCTGCTTACCATCCCCAGGCTGGTATAAGAATAATGGTAAGTACTTATAAGATGCATTGATGTTGTGTAGGAGTGCTGGGTAATAGGGTCAATGCTTAAGCCCAACAGCATTCTGTCATTAAGGCGACCTGGTAGAAGCTGGTGGCAAAGCTGAGGGATGGACTCTTGGAAGCTCTTCCTGCCTCTGCTCAGTTGCTTTGGCAGGTTTATCAAGGACTCCCAAACCCAACACGTCTGCTATGATCATGAAGGAGATGCCACCAAGTGGAGGGAAGACTGAGGTCACATGAGCCGGACCCTGCATTAGTTCCAGGTTATGTGCGTATGTGAGGGTGGGAGATAAAGACAAAGTTAGGACTGGCTCAGACCACTCCTGTGCTCTACAAGGACAAGGATGATGCAGACACAAGCCATTGTGGGGCTTGATGGAGACATCCAGGATAGCTTGAAGGACTCATCTTGTCTAAGAGGAATAATATCAGAGAGCAAGAGGAGATTCCACAGCACCAGATGCTGCTTGTATGATGAAGGCAAAGCTAGGGTTACTGACCAACAAATGTGTCCCAAGAGAGGGAATTCCAGAGGTTAATAGGACTGAGGCAAAACAAAGATGAAGCTAAAACTACATTTGAGAGGACGGACACTGCAGGAAGAGACATGGGATGAAGGGTAAGGAATCAGTAGCATGAGACAGGATAGAGCCGTAACATTATGGGGAGAGGAGATGCCAGTGAAGTGGATGATACAGGAAGAACAAAATGGAGGGAGGGAGGAGAGGACCTGCAGACAGCCAACCTGGTTTGGAGAAGGGACCTCTGGGAGAGCGGAGTCATGTCTTTGAAAACTCTGCAAATCCCAAGACCATCCCTGGGATCCATTTTTAACAGCAACAACACAAAAATCTGTGTTGGATAGCTGTCAAGAAGAAAAGAAAAATCTTTTAGAATGATATCCGTAGAAGTTCATCTGGAGAATAAATCTTTTTGATTGCAGGAAACATCTTTGAAGAAATGGGAACGTAGTGGAAAGCTTCAAACAGGGTGGGAGGCAGCATGAGTACAGATGCATAAAATTCAGCTTGGCGAAAGAGGAAATCAGGGCGAGACTAGCATTAAGTACATCTAGGGTAATGGAAAAATGTCCTAAGAGACCATATTAATAGAGTGGGGTGATCTGCAGCGGAGGGAGATAGCTAGTGCCTCTCTGGTTGTGAAATAAAAACAACAGGCTTAGAGCACTGTAGATTGTTTTAGGAAAGATTGGAAAAGTTCTGTCGGAGAGGACATTCTTCACAGTGCCTCACAATTCCCCTTACCAGCAGGAGAGCTAAGCTTTTGTCCCCTCCTCAGCTTGACTTAGTTCTTCCCAGTAGATCCCAGTGTCTAGCTTGTGTGGACTGCTTTGTCTTTCCCACACTCTCTTTGGCTTGTTTACTTAACATTGGACGACGATGGTGATGATAATAAAGGACTCTAACCACAGAGCTGTCAAGGTTAAATGACCTTAATGCACTGGACATACTTAAACCTGTATTCTGTACTCAGCAAGCTCTCCGTAAATGCATACTAGTTCATCGTCATCGGCAAAGGACCGTTATGTTTATTTTACACATTAGCAACTCATTGGGAGCTTATGTGTCTAAATTCTGAAGCTAGTATTAACTCACACAGCTAGAAAATGCGAGGGCTGGGTGGTACCAGGGACTGTCTTTTTTATCTAAGAAACTCATTGGAATGATGAGCTAACTGCTCCAGGCACAAAGAAAGAAAAGTGTGGCACCGGGGTGTACGGATACCAGGCCCTCGCCCACCATTTCCTACTGCAAGCAATGGGTGACTCAAGTCTTGCTCCTTGACCCTGTCGTCCACTGGGTGGCCATGATTTCTCCTGGGTGGTAGCTGTCCTGTGGAATTTTGTGAGTATTTGTTTCCTTCTAAATGAGCAGAGCAGAAGCCATTTATGGGCAAGATCTCTAAACCTTGACCACAAATATCTGCTAACTGGGCAGTTTTGCGCAGTGTCTGGGTGGTTTATCGTGTGAAAAGCAGCATGGGTCACAGGACTGGCAAATGAGTCACAGACTAAGATTCCTTGAAATAAAGCCTCAACACAAGGGCCTGTGGGGAAAGCATTGTGCCTAGTTGAGTATTCCTGTTCATCTGAAAAACTGGCTCCATCTCAGTGCACATTCCTCTAAAAATTTTAACATGCCAGCCATCACCGCACTAAAATGAATACTGAATTAGGCCGTATAAAGACTCACCGCCTACACGTAAGGATTCTGGTGTACAACAAAGTCTCCAGCTACTGACCTATTACGTTTGCGTGGCCAAGAGAAAGCCTGGTGCTTTTGTGTGCTGCTGCTTCTCCATCTTTACCAGACGGTGTGTCCGTTATTACTGTTGGAATTATATGATATCAAAGCCCAAGTTTGTCCAGGCTAAGAGCTGGCACTAATGCTACCATCAGTCAAGGGAAGGGCTAAATGGATAGACACTTTCCCCCTTTTTGCCTTGTCTAATCCCCCCACTTTTGTCAACAGGGTTCATAAATGTGACATAGTCTCCTATCAAGAGAGTATGCGGTTGCAAGAAAATAAAGACTTAAAAGACTTTAAACTTAGTGTTAAAGAAATGGAACTTTTTTGCATAACAGATTCAGCAGGCTCACACTGCCGAACTATTAGCATCCCCAGCCCCTCATTCTCAGACAACTTTTTTTTTAAAAGATTTATTTATTTCATGTATATGAATACACTGTTGCTGACTTCAAACACACCAGAAGAGGGCATCAGATCCCCATTACAGATGGTTGTGAGCCACCGTGTGGTTGCTGGGAATTGAACTCAGGACCATTGGAAGAGCAGTCAGTGATCTTAACCCCTGAGCCATCTCTCCAGCCCCTCAATCAACTTTTCAAAGCCAGTCTTAGACATATTAAAGTAGTTCTTTGTAGCCAGCATATGTTTGGCAAGGGTCTGGTAGAACTCAGCAATGAATGCATGTAGTTCTGGACTTTTTTGTTGGGAAATGTTTGCTACTATTCCAGTCTCATGAGATTTTTCAGAACAGAGCCTGGCGTTCCTCTGGGATCAATGATGCATGTTATGTTATCATCTTTTCATGTCTGACATTATTGATTCGGCTCATCTCTGTCTTTTGGTTTATTGGACTAAGGGGTTGTCAGTTTTCTGTCTTTTGGGAACTGTGGCTTTGTTTCATTGATCCATTGTAACGTTCTTGTGGTCTCTGTTTTATTACTTTCACTCTGAACTTTTATCATCTATTTCTTTCTATTGGCTTTGTGTTTGGTGTTCCTGTTCTTCTAAAACCTTGAGAGTAGACTATATAAATTCTCTGATTTTTTTAAGGTAGGCACTCAGAGCAAAATCTCTTAGAACTGCCTTCCCTGTGTCCTACAGATTCTTCCACGGTGACTCTGCATTTTCCTTTCACTGTGGGATTTTAAGCCCTACCATCCCTATGTCACTAGCCACTGAATAGAAACACCTTGTTCAATCTCCATGCTTCCTTTGATGCTGATTTCTTATTTTATTAAGATTTGATAAGAAAATTAGGCTTTTATAATATTTATTTTGACTTGCAATTTATGGCCTAAAATATGATCTGTTCTGGATAGTGTTTCATAGACTGTTGAGATTCATGTGTGTTTTTATAGATATTTCCTTGTTGGTTTTGTTTGTTTGTTTGTTTGGGTTGTTTTTGTTTTTGTTTTTTGTCTGAATGACTGTGGAGTCACCTACTGATATTGTACTGTGGCTTCTCTGTCACTTAAAATCCACCATTTGTTTGATTAAATTGGGTACATTGACACTTAGATCATAGATATTTGCAGTGATTACAACTTCTCGAGGTACTATTCTGTTTAACAAAATGCAGAAGCCTTTTTTTGGGCAATATTGTAATTATACTTCTTAGAGTATTTTTACCATGAAAGTAGTTGAGTTTAAAGCTACCATTTGACAATATGTCTTCTGTTTTCTCCAGTTCTACTAGGCTTTTCTTCATCCTCTTTTTTTTTTTAAAGAACCACTTCACGTACAAAGCTTCTTTACACATTGTAGAAATAAAGTAAGCATAATATGCACATATGTGGTTCTGTCGTAACACAGCATACCATTCCACAGCAAATGTTTTTATGAGTAATGGGAACACATCCTAATGATAAAGCATAGCACATACCTAACCAGGACATAAGTACTAGTATCAGTGCGGACTGCTTTATATAACTGGATTGTTATGCTAGTATATAACTAGCATTGAAGTGGTTCATATACACAAGAATCCCCACAGATATGAATAATGTGTTGCCTTATAACAGAGCAGGGACCCCCACGTCATGAGCTTTAGAATATGCACTGTCAACACAGAGCCTCCTTCACATAATATTGTACCATTCTATGCATAAGATCCCTTACCAATATACTTCATCCCCTGGTATATTCTTGTATTACTTTCTTATGCGTTTTATTGTTATTCTTCATGAATCCAAAATATATCATTTTGTTCCAAATAGCCAATTATGTTTCAAAGACAAAAGTAGAAGTCTCCGATAGATATACATGCACATATTTGCTATACCCAGTATATTTCATCCTGTTGAAATACTCATGGTTCTTCAGTGAATCAGCACCAATAGGACATATGTAATCTCTAGGAAGACATTTATTATGAGGATTGACTCTTCTGGTTATGGAGGCTGGCAAGGTCTGTGACTTACCATATGCAAGCTGCTTGTCCTGGAAGGATGACATGTCATTCTGTCCTAAAGCAGAAGTTTATAAACCCAAGGGAGAAACTGGCATAAATCCGAGTTGAAGTCAATTGCCCAAGAAGCATTGTCTGAGGGGAAGAGAAGATGGACTGCCCCGCTCAGGCAGGGGGAACAAGTGTGCCCTCTCTCTGCCTGTCTCATTCAGGCTTTAGTTAGATGATGCCAAGCCACATTGGTAAGGGCACTAGTCTAAGTCAACAGGTTGAAATGGTAATCTTTCCCATAAACATCCCCAGAGACACACCCAGAAATATGACTTTACCAGAGATTGGGGAATTGCCTAACCTAGTCAAGTGACACATGAAATTAACCATCACATCTGTGTAGATTCAAACTCCACCAGGTATTATTTTTCCCATCCTCTGCCTCCTAAATGTTATTTTACCAATTTCCAATATTTCTAGTAGAACTATTATTGGTAACAAATTCCTTATCTTCTGTTTGCTGAAACAGTTTTATTTTATCCTTGTTTTTGAAAATTGGTTGGTGAGTTTGTTTGTTTTTACTGAACATAAAATTCTAAGTTGTTCTGGTCATTGTCTTCTGGTCAGTATGGTTTCTAATGTCAAGGCTGTATCTTTGATTTTCTGTTTTTTTTTTTTTTTTAGATCTCTAACTCTTTTCTTTTTTTTTTCTTTTTTTATTGGATGTTTTATTTACATTTCTTATGTTGTCCCCTTACCCCATCCCCCACCCACCCAGGAACCCCCAATCCCCTCACCCCTCCTCCTTCTTCTCTGTGGATGTAACCTCTATCTACCCCCCCCACTCCCACCTTCCCACCCTCAAAATTCCCACCCCCTGGGGCGTCCAGCCTTCATGAGGTCAAGGTTCTCTTCTTCCACCTATGCCCAGCAGGGCCCTGCACTCTTGCATATTCAACTGAAGCTCTGGATCCCTCCCTAAATACTCCCAGGCTGGTGGTTTAGACCCTGGGAGCTGTGGTTGGTTGGTATTGTTGCTCTCCTCATGGTGCCTCAAATCCTTTCAGCTCTCCTTCAGTCTTCACTCTAACTCCTCTATTGAGAACCCCATGATCAGTTCAATGGCTAGTTGTGAGCATCTGCCTCTGAGTATGTCAGACTCTTGAAGACCTCTGAGGAGATATCCATATCAGGCTCTTATCAGCATGCACTTCCTGACTTCCACATCAGCCTCTACCTTTGGTGATTGCACATGGGATAGATACTCAGGTGGAGTGGTCTTGAAACGGCCCCTCCTTCAGTTTCTGTCCCTCACTTTGTCTCCATATTTGCTCCCTTGAGTAATTTGTTGCTCCTTCTAAGAAGGACCGAATCACCCCCACTTGGTCTTCCTTCTTTATGGGCTTCATGTGGCCTGTGAGTTGCATCTTGGGCATTTCAAGGTTCTGGGCTAATATCCAATAATCAGTGATTGAATACCATGTGTGTTCTTTTGTGATTGGCTTACCTCACTCAGGATGATAATTTCTAGTTCCATCCATTTACCTAGGAACCTCTCGAATTCATTATTTTTAATAGCTGAGTAATACTCCATTGTGTAAATATACCACATATTTTGAATCCATTCCTCAGTTGAAGGACATTTGGGTTCTTTCCAGCACTTGTCCCCCACCCCCACCCACCCTTTGTTTGCCTTTAAATTTCAGTCTTATCATTAATCTTTCCAGAACTTCATTAGAGTTCTACAGTGTCCTTTGGGCTTCAGTGACTTTATGATATTAGTTTTGAGAAATCAGGCTGGGGATGTGATTCAATGGCAGGAAACTCTCCTGGTATGTATAACATTCTCAGTTCCACCCTCTCCGTCATAACAGGGTACCTCAAAACAAAACAAAAAGCCCACAAGAGGAGAGGGGGCACTTATAAAGTCCCACCCCTAATGGAGAAGCTACTGGGAATTGTTGCCTCTGGGGGTTTCAGGTGGGTGGGAACAATTTGTCTTCACGGATGTGACCCCTGAAACTCTACACGTGTTCCAGTAGATAGTCTGTCACCCATGCACATACAGAAGCTCTGAGTCAACTCAGTGGATGTGGAGGTGAGTGTATTTCACGGGAGGGAAAAGAGCTGAGGGGAGCAATGGCAGGGAAGTGAGTGGGGATGGATCTGATCAATAAATTTGTGGGTGAAATTCTCAATTTAAAAAAAGAGGTAGATAAAGGAAAATAAGACAAACCAGACAGACTATGGGGGAAAAATCACAATTATTTGGGTATTGATAACCTACTTTGTCTCTCTAATCAAGCTAGACTGGAATTTAACTAAGATTTTCTTTATATGTATATATATATATATGTTTCTGAGAATAGGTTTCATGTAATACAGACCAGACCAGCCTTGAAATAGCTATGCAGTTGGCCTTCAACTCCTGATCTTGTAGAGTGCCTCTACAGGAATTGAGATTACAGTCATACTACCTGAGCCAACTCTAGATTAGAAATTTTCTACCCAATTTTAAAGTCCTGACTTAAGAAAGCAAAGTACAAATTAACTCTGTGGAGACACCCATTTCACCAGTTGCTTAGGCAGTGATGCCTTCTGGGTCTTCCCTTAAGTCTGCAGGGTCACCCCCTTGTTGCTGTAGATGATGGGAGAGCAACAGTGTGCTCTTCTGCATCGGACTGCTCATGCTAAAGGGAGGAGCCAGTATCTACTGATGCTGTCCTTAACATTGTCAGTGATGACAGTGCCAATGTCTGTGACCTTCTGTTTCTGCTTGAAGTCACTGTTTCCAGCCATGTGCAAAGAGCTGTTTTACTAGAATTTCCTTTATCCTCTTCACAGGAAGTTGTATTTCATGTATTCACTTTTCAATTAAATGAACATTTACTGACCATCTAACATGTATTAGACACCCTGAAATCAATTGATGGTACAACCATCATAAGGATTAGATACCTTTGAGTCAATGGTCTGGGGTTGTATATACACAGACTGTAGCCCCCAAGGAAAGACACACCAAAGATGTCTGCTCCTCCATCCTGCTGCTACCCAGTCTGACAACACCTTCAGAAGCAGGTGGGAAGGAACAGATTATTCATCTCTTTGTTTTCCATTTTGCTCTTGGAACATATGATTCTGTTTAAAAATTGGTCATGTTTGTCCTGAATTTGTTCATCTGAAAGTGATTTAAAACAACTAATTAAATGATTGGAACATTTGGGAGCTTTTTCCAGGGCACCAAAACTCCTAACATGGTTTATGAATTTTGTAGCACTCAACTGAGTGTTCCCAGCTGTCGTGTATCCTTTCCCAGCTCCCTCTGCACACCGCTGGACCTCACAGAGATGAGCTTTTATACAGATGTTTAGCGCTTGGTCCTAGAATGAAGCTCTCTCTGATTATGATGAAATAGCAGAGATAAGAGTGGCCTAAGATGGGCAAACATCACAGTAAATATGAGCTAATCATTTTTAGATTGGATAGACCAATAAATAATTCTAAATAAATTATTATTTAGAAGAATCCTTGAACCTAGAATCTGGGTACATCCAAAATTACACACAAAGACCAGATAAGGCTTCAAAGTAAATGGAAAGAGAACTCTAAAAGCAAAAATCGTTACGATTGCTTCTTATGGATATGAAAGTAATAATGGTTATTTGTAGGTTAAGCTGTGAAAATCTAAAGAGTTTCCTTAGCTAACTTGGGGCAAACACCCTGCTCACTGAGAGAGCTTCATAGGTAAGGCCCTCATTGACAGCAGGTATTACCCCATTATAAAGAGTAACACTTCATTTATTTCTTTTTTCTCTCCTTTCCTGACCCTGAGAATTTTGCCATACTTCCTTTGTATTATAAATATTATTAAATTATGGGAAAACCCTACAAATGTTACTAATATTAAGCTGTTTTAAGAAGCTGAACTTATGTCCAAAAGAAAACCATTCAGGGCAGAGTTCCAGAAAGCGCTAACCTGAATGATTCATCCCTAGCCCTGTCAGATGACCTTGTCTTTGCCAAAACGTAGCAATTAATATTCCTTTCAAACTCCAGAACAGCTAGAAGCTTCTAAAAAGTGTTGCAGTTTTGTTAAGAGCTTTAGATTGTTCTACTACTGGTGAAAGTTATTTTGGGTTCATTCTTTCTGCTCTTGTCCAA
Organism: Grammomys surdaster; assembly: GCF_004785775.1. Classification (NCBI taxonomy): domain Eukaryota; kingdom Metazoa; phylum Chordata; class Mammalia; order Rodentia; family Muridae; genus Grammomys; species Grammomys surdaster. Next base: position 259,522 of record NW_021604566.1, read on the forward strand.
TCTGGTCTAATTTGGGATAAGGAAAAGATGCCAAAGTCAAAAAACAAATCAGTTAAGATTTTTTTTCTAGTTGAGTTTGACAAGCATGACAGGTTTTGGGTTAGATGGTGTTTTAACCAGTTTTCCATCGATGTAACAAAATAACTGAGGAAATCAACTTAAAAGGAAGATAGGTTTGTTTTGGCTTGTCTGAGCTTTCAATCTGTTGTCCATTGTCTTTGATGCTTGGGGTCAATGAGGTTGTGCATGGTGGAACAAAGAACAAAGCTACTCACTTTATGGTGACCAGGAATTGTTGAAATGGGAGGAGGAAGCAAAGTCCCAGAATCTCCTTAAAGGGCACACATTTAGAAAGAAGAAATTATTCTTTCCATCAGAACCCACTTCCTAAAGGCTGGTTCTGCCATTTCCCGATAGCACCACAGGCTGTAGCTGAAGACTTCAGCTAATGGCCTTTGAGGACCCTTTGGATTCAAGCTATATAGAGCAAATGGTTACCAGATGGCGACTTTGAACTCAAGTGGACAGAAACAATCTCTAGCACCCAAAAGGGCAAACAAAGAATGAAGCTCCTCCAACACTTTGGAGTCCTCCAGCTTTGTTCAGTGCTTACCAGGCATCTGTCATAGTAAAGATCATTCCAGGAGTCCATGGAAAACTCACAGACAGTGAAATATGACCTCTGACCCCCAAATTCTCAGCATGTACACCTGATGTGGTGAGGCAGGGGAGGTGACCACATGAACACATAGTCCCAGAAAGACCTGATGGGCTATAAAGAGGACCTCTCCAGATAATTAAGAGTAATAACTGTTGAGCACCAACAAGGATATGCAAAGATGACAAAGCTTCACTTTTTCTTACTTTCAATATCTATGATATGGAAATCCAAAATAGAAGAAGCACATTTCTATGTTAAAATGGAATGTGTTTTTTAAAAAATAACTAATAGAAAAGATCATAATCGGTGAAGTCTACCAATATTTCTAAAAACTTGAATAGATTCTAAAATATACTCACATGAGAGTCTTTCTGGACATAGAGATTTTCTATGTCATGTGACTCAAGAGTGAGGAGAATATCTATAACCATGTTTCTAGAACATTCTTCTCCCTGTGCCAAGAACTTCATGCAAGGTCAATTCCACAATCCCTCAAGGAAGGCCCTCAAACAAGTCCCTCAAACTAAAGTGGAAGGAGCCAAATAAAATTTTATGGTCTTAGCCTTGTGTTCCAATGAAGGGAAGGAGGGACCCAGGTGATCATGGAAGCCAGAATGGATCCAAATAATGAAGGAGCCTCCAACCCCCAGAGCAGAGAAGACTACCCTTTATCCTCTCATTGGGTGTTTCCCCTACTCTTGTTGCCTACCAGTTGGCTTTTCCTCTCTGGCCACCCACAGTTCTCGAATCTGCCCACTATGTTCACATCTTCCAGGTGTAGAGCATCCTGACAGTAGAACACACCTGAGTCCTTTACATTGTCCGGCACATTGCTTCCTGTATCACATGTGCATCTTGATTTTATAATTAGATTTTTGCGTTTGTTCTCACATGTGTGTAGGTGCATGGTAGAGCCACATGTCATGTGTGCACATGTATGTGACGGTCAGAAGACAACTTCAGATGTTGTTCCTCAAGTAGCATCCACCTTGTTTTATGAGACAGGGTCTGTCAATAGCATAGAGTTTACCAGTTAGGCTAAACCATACGCTTAGCTGTCTTTACCTCCACAGGGCTGGGATTATAAGCACACAACCATGCAGTTTTTTATATGAGTTCTGTGGACCAACCCCCCAGGTCCTCACGCTAGCATGACAAATGCATTACAGACTAAGTCATCTTTCCAGCTTGGTTGTCAAATAAACTAGCCCAGTTGTTAATTCACATTAGAGTTCCTTGTATATGACAGGCACCATATCCCCTGCTGGGAGACAATAGTCAACAAGGCCCCTGACCCAAAGAGGCAAACTAATATAAGATGTAATTACATGTTGTGAAATGTCATAGGAAAGAAATTCACAAAGTGCTATGCTGGTCAATGGCAGGGAGAATGTCTCTGAGGAGACAACCTTTAAACTGAGTTCTAAAACAGAAAAACAACTACATGAGGGCTGGGAGTAGGAGAATACTCCATGCAGAGATACACTGATGGAACAGGGATGGAAAGAGCATAGCTTCAAGGAAGCAGCGGATGAGCAGAGGGACCAAAGATTGGTGAGCAACAGTCAAGAGGCAAGAGATGAAAAAGAGTCAGAGCAAGCAGGCCAGCAAAAGGACCCAGTACTATACTTCATTTGATTCTTGGTGTTCAGCCAAGACTTAAGAAGTCCTCCTGGCACCAGCACAGAGTTTTGCTTGAGTGGACTTGGCAATGGGAATGACTCACAGGTCACAGTCATGTGCTAGTTCTTCCAGAAACTTCCTGCCCGTCACTCACCCCAGTGTGACTTCAGATGAGCTATCACACTCTCTAGGGTCTTCTTCATCTTTATGTTGACTACACCCAGTCCTCACTCTGGCTTCCCCTAGGAAATGAAGAGTTCAGTGGGCAACAATGGTTTGGGTGAGAGGACTTATCACTACCTCCTGTCCAAACGGTGGGCCAACAGCATGGAGTACATCTGAAAACAGCCACATGGGTCAACATGAGCCAACAGCATCTGAAAACAGAACCACACTGCCTCTTTATTCTGGCTTCAAGCTTATGCACTTTGGGGAAATCACTTAACCTTTGAGCCATGATATCCCTTATAAAATAGCTCTAAAATGATACTTTCTTGGAGTTTCTATGAGCATTGGTGCTCAGTCCTTGAGCTTCAAGTTCAATGAGAGACCTTATATCAAAAATAAGGTGAATCATTGAGAAAGACATTTGATGTCAGCCTCTGGCCTCTACATGTACACATATTCATACATGCACCAGGACACAAATGCATAATACACATACAGAGACACACAGACACACACACACACACTCTCCAACAAAAACAGCAGCAAAGGGTGAGGGTAGACACACAGACAGACCTTGCTGGGGAAGCTGGCAGATTTGTAGTCTCCTGCTGCTAAAACTTTGGGACCATGTCTTCCTACTCTCAGCAAAGCATGCTCACTCTGGATCTGAGTGATTTCTTGCCAGTGGTGGTCCCACAATAGACACTGATATACTGGGGTTCCACATCAGTCTAGTTCAGTCTTAGAACTTTGATGGCCTGAGGCTCCTGAGGACTGTTTTCACCGTCAGTTATCATACTTCCATCTTTGATTCTTCCCACCTGCTCCTAAAGACCTATGCATCTTCACTGGTCTTTTCTCTGTAGGATCTTGTAAAGACACACCAAAGTGGAGGAGGGACTTGCTTCTTGTCCAGACATTGAAGGTCTAGAGAACCTTCTAGAACACACTGGTGCCCTTTAGAGCCCAAATAACAATTTCTATGTTTCTTACATGAGTGTGGTCCTGCCAAAGAAGCTGGCCTGGGAGAGAGATACACAGCCACAAAGAACGTAAATATTGTGGAAATTTGGGCTGGGGGCGGTCAATGTTCAAGACAAACTATGTTAGAGCCTTGTCAGAGACTGCCTAGTCATATTTGTTTACACACAAATCTTCCCTTTCTGTGTGTTCCACAAAGCCATCAGAGACCGCCTTGCAGAAGGGAGAACCTTAGCCACGGTTTTTGGCTGTTCCAATGACAAACATGAAAATGTTCTCCTGTGTCCGACAAGCCCTGGCTGCAGGAGTCTGCCTTCCTGTGACTTTCCTGCCCCACTATCCTCTCAGCTGTCTCTCCCAAGGTGAGCAAAGGGGCTTTAGTTTCTCTCCAAAGGAAGCAGTGACTTTTCAGGACAGACATCACATCACTTTCCCATTCTGACCCATGCCTGACCTAGCTACTCCAACACCCTTTCCCTGATTTTCAGTGTGGTCCATGAACCAAGGCCATGACCACCTCTGTCTGTGCCTAAACAGAGGCCCCAGGAAATTCCACCCTTGGGATCTACTCTTGGCCAAGTGCCCGTGAGGCAGTATTGGTTTATGCTACCAAAAATACCACTATTTCCTCTCAGTCTTGTGCTTAATTTAAAAGTAACTACAAATACAGGGTAAACGCATATGCTGTTTTTGTTTCCACCTCTCCTGTACACACCCCCCTTCTCTTCTAAATGGAGCACTGGATTCCAGCCACTAACATCAGCCCAACTGTTGCAATGACAAACATAAAAATGTTCTCCTGTGTCTGACAAGCCCTGGCTGCAGGAGTCTCTGCCTTCCTGTGACTTTCCTGCCCCACTATCCTCTCAGCTGTCTCTCCCAAGGTGGGCAAAGGGGCTTTAGTTTCTCTCCAAAGGAAGCAGTGACTTTTCAGGACAGACATCACATGAAACCTGAACAAAAATTTGCATTTCAGCCATCACCATTAAGCCACTGAAATCACATGAGGAAGCTATCTTCCTGGCCTTAAGAGTCCTGATAGCTTACAAGTGACTAACACATAGCAGCCCCTCAGCAAGTTGTTTAGAAATGCTAAACTGAGCTATACCATGCTAGGTGAGAATTCGAAACGTGGATAAATCAATAAAATAGAAAGCAGTTGTATTATGAAACTATCCTTTTAAAACATTGTCAAGGATATTAAATAGCCATTTCTCTAAGTACATGTACAGAGGGTCTTGTTTGAGAGTCTCTTCTTTTTTTTTTTTCAAAGTAGAACTTCCATTTTATTTTTCCCAAAGCATCTTTCCTTTCGCCCTTAAGAAACCACTTCTTTACATGGGCTTTGGTGGGGGTCGTGGTGCAGCACCAGCAGGTCTGAATCGTGGTGGGGGAGTTTGGTCTTTCCAGGCTTCCCGAGATCGATTCCTGACGACCTTGCTATGAATGGCACAGCTCACACAGTAATGCAGCTTGACATAGAGCTTGGGAAGTGTCGAAGACGCTTGCTTCAGATATGTCCCTGACAGCAGCGGCTTCTACAATGTTCCGAATGACAAACTTCTTAATGGTCTTATCCTTGGGCACGCACCGGGCGCAGTTCGTGCAGCGAATTGGCTGCACATGACCGCGGCCCTTTTTGGCACGACCGTTGTTTCTTCTTTTTTTGGTCATCTTGGAGCCAAGACTCGAAAGATTGAGAGTTTCTTCTAAAGAAGGTGGACATGGCCACTGGGTTGTTTGGCTCTGACCTACAAGGGAATAGACGGAGTAGGAGAGAACCAGAACTTCTTCAGCTTTTATAGTGGGGTTCATGGGTTTGGAGGTGGCAGCATGACCCAGGCTACTGTTGACTGAGGATCTCTTAAATGGAGGGATAGCTTTCCTAGCCACAGTGCCTCTGCCTTCCCTGAGTCCCAGGAACATCTGTGGGAAGTCTGGACAGGACCTGTCAGTGTTCCCTGTGTCTAGAAGCCAAGGTGAGCAATGTTTTGAATTTGTAGATCCTCCCTCCTCTTTCACTAATTCCATATGTCAAACTATTTTGAAAAACAACAAATAATCATTATTTCTGGACATACCTGCCTCCCTACACACACACACACACACACACACACACACACACACACACACACACACAAATGAAATGAACAGAGATCAGAGAAATAAAAACAACTAAAACCAACATTTATTTCTGATTTCACCACTTCCGTGCTTTCTTGTTTCCTCCACATGATAAATATATAACAAAACTTCAATATACAAATAAAACATGTACAGCACGTACGTAAGCATGTAGTAATGAGTAAACCCAGACAGCTCTTCAGTTCCTGTGCCTTATGAAGTAGATCTTTCTTGAAACAGAGCAGTTGTATTTGATAACCTCCCCAGTGTCTGTGCACCATAGCCAAACTGGAGGGCCTCCATCACAGATGGTTAAGAACACAGAGAAGCTGTTGTCCATGCTAAAGAACAAGGCTGCCTACTTACCCCCACCCCACCTAGGACTTCACTTTGTTCTTTTGTGTGACACATTTTAAATTCCGTAAAATGCTTAGAGATGAAGAGGCACAGGTGGAAACAGAAAGGGATAAGTGGAATCTAGGAAGTTTGGTGATGGATAACAGATATGTCTCTGGAGCAACAACACACAGGGAGTGTACTCAGCTCATTTTCCTTCCCAGAGGGGAAAGTTCAAGTTATGAAGCTAAGGCTTTTGTAAAGGAGGAAAATGTGATGAGGGAATGGAGAATAACTCTAATGTCTGCAGAACATAAAATATCTAAGTAGCATAAAATATTGCAGGACAAGAAGGGCATGCCATCAAAGAAATTATAGTTCACATTTGGGATGAAATTATGAGATTAAACAGCTGGCGACCAGATATAGTACATGATGCATAAACTCTACCAATTATAGCTCACATTTTGGATGAAATTAAACAGCTGAGGCATTGATATAGTGCTTGGTGCACAAACTTGACCATTTCTTTTCGAATTCAGCTTCTCAGAGGCTTATTCTCAGGGGACTGAGGATTTTCAACTTTATCTTTCCTCATCCGGATGAATACAACTGCTAAAATTATACCTGAAAAGAGAAAACTCAGGGTCAAACAAGCACAGTCTTTAGATGTCTTGATACAGTCACTTACTGGGTCTTGGTGAGGGCAGGAGTGGAGAACGACTTGTGAGCCTCCGTTTGTGTGATTAAACAATGCTTCATTGCTGGGCATGGGCTCTCTTGGGTAAGTAAAGAGATCACTTGTTATAGGTATGTAGGAAGCCCTGAGTTATAACTAACCTGGAAGCTGTCAGGATTTCTACTAGGGAATAGAAGAGCCAATGCTGTAACTCCTCTGAGGGAAAAGAATGTGGAAATATGTCTGTCTGAACCATGTATGTACCCAAATATTGACTCTAGTTTTCCTTCCCTAGAGAAAAAAGTCTAATTAGAACCAGAGAGCTATTCAGACCTGCCCACCTACCTAGTGTCTACTTTCATTGTACCTACCAAATATGGATTATTTATGATTTAAAATTGATTTGAAAATAATTTTAACTTCACAGTAAGGGCTTAGCATGCAGCTTAGTGTCAGATGCATAACTTGGGGACCTTTCTTGCAGTGCCAGCCTATCCTAAGGGACCTTCAGTGGACTGCCTACACATTCTGGTTTCTCTTACCTCTGCGAACTCTTACAGGATTACACTGTGCTTTTTAGCACTAATCTGAACTGTCAGAGCCCACTGGGAAAAGTGTGGAGTTACTTTAAGGAAATTGCTTGCCAATAAGCTTACAGCACTGACCACTTTAGGGCAGGGGGACAGCTACCAGAGAAGACTGCTATCCAGCTAGGTAGAGTCAAAGCCATAATGCTGTGAAGTTACTCCAGACTGTAAAGAAGCAGGGTCCAGAGTTATGAAGATAACTCAAAGTGAAGCTCGGCAACATCTCAGATGTCACAGAATCTTAGTTCACAGCCCACCCCCCCACACCCCCCACACCCCCCGTATTCCAACAGGAGCAGAGGAGCCTGTGACCTCTCTAAGAAAGGGCCATGCAGGCCTTGCCCATCGTGATACCAGTTCTAACAAACTCAGTGCCTGACACAGCAGGTCATAGACACTACTTTCTCCTTCATAAAAGCTTGGTAACTAGGCTCAAAATGCAGCAATTCGTGTGCAAAGCTTGATATGGTTTCAGTCTTGAATGGCCTTCAAAAGTCCCCCAATTCAGCATTATCAGCAGATGACTTCCCTTGACATCTTGAAGACTGTACCCTGAAAGGGAGCAATATGACACTAGCCTCTTCCCCTCCCTTTCTCATTTGTTCCCAACAGGGAGGTGAGCAGCTTTCCTCAATAAAGTACTATCTTCCTGTGAGCCTCAAAGCAACAGGCCCGTCAATCATGGACCTCTGAAACCTCTGAAGCCATGAGCCAAATAGAAACTTAAGAAAAAAATGTTGTCTTAGGTATTTGTTACAATAAAGAAAGGCCTTCTGGTATAAATGTCAGCATGAAAATCCAAGCAAGGAAAATGACAGGAAGATGGATGCTTCTGACGAAGTATCTCTCAACCAGGATACTTTGATGTGATTGATTCTTGGTTGGTACCCAAGGCAAGAAACCTCCAGAGTACACCCTAAAGATGACATGATGAGCTCACATCTGAGGCTGGGGACAGGAAACCCTGGCTCTGAGAAGTCACACTCACCAATGACCAGAAATGTAGTCAGAAGTATACCAACTGCCATGCCCACAGTGGGTATCCCATCCTGGTGGCCTGCTGGCCGGAAACAGCTTCCTTCCACACACTGGCAGAAAGTAACTAAAAAGCAGAACAGTGTTCGGTAGGTTAAATTTTTAAGTGAATAGTTGCAGAATCCCACTTTAAAGACAAGCACTTCTTAAACTGTGCATGGTAACAATATCCTACATCACCTTTACAAAGTACCTACCTGATAAGGAGACAATCCCTTCCATGGGTGGCTGCCCCCCATCATTGATGAGGATTGGGATGTCATAAACTCGTTCCTCAAAGCCTGTGTGCTTGGTGGAGAGTCTAGCATGTGTACCTGTCAGAACAGGGGGAAAATGAGTCACATGATAATATAACTCCAGAACCTTCACTCAGCAGGAATCAAGGTCATTTTTGCCTTGTATATTATTAGGTAGACTGGAAAATAGTCTGAGATAGGTGGTAGTTTGAGTAATTTAACATACTTTTCCATGTCTCTTATCAAGAAAAATGGGCTAAAACATCCTTTAACTCCTTCCTTGTCTATTTGTATCTTCTGCTTCTCCTTCTTTTGTCTTATTTCATTTTCTAATGTTACAAGTACTACATTGAACAGGAGTCAGGGAGGGTGGAACATCCTTGTTTTGTTCCTGATTTTAGTGAGAATGATTCAAGTTTTTCTCCATTTAGCATGATTTGGCTGTGGGCTTGCTGAATATTGCCTTTGTTATACTGAGCTATGTCCCCTGTATTCTTAGATTCTCCAGAACTTTTATCATGAAGAGATGGGGGATTGTGTCAGTTGCCTCTTCTGTATCTAATTGAGATGATTATAGGTTTCTGTCCTTGAGTCTACTTATCAGATGCTTACTAATTTACATATGTTGAATCATTCCTCAGATCTCTGGGATGAAGCAGACTTCATTGTAGTGGATAATGCCTTTGGTGTGTTCTTGAGTTTGGTTTCCAAGTATTTTATTGAGTTTTTTTGTGTCCATGTTCATCAGACCTTTTTTTTGGGGGGGGTGTCTTTGTGTAGTTTTTTTTCTATCAGGGTAATATTGGCTTCATAGAAAATGGGACTTTTCCCATTTCTATAACTTTTATGAACATTTGGCAGTGGTTGCACATGTCTTCAATCCCAGCACTCGGGAGGCAGAGGCAGGCAAATCTCTGAGTTAGAGGTCAGCCTGATGTACAGAGTGGGTTCCAGGACAGCCAAGGCTATACAGAGAGATCCTGTCTCAGAAAAAAAAATATGGAATAACTTGAGTACTGGTGTTGGTTCTGCAAAAGTTTTGTAGAAGTTTGTACATGAGTCCATCTGGTCCTGAGCATTTTTGTTGTTGAAAGATTTTATTTATTGCTTCTGTCTCATGTGATGTTAGGGGCCAACTTATTCATTTATACCTTCATTTAGCTTTTGTAAGACTTATACCTAGAAATTTCTTTTAGACTCCAGTCTGTTGGAAAAGTTTTTTCCAAGTATGTCTTTGTGATTCTCTGAATTTCCTGAGTGTCTGTTTTAATGCTTCCTTTGTATATTTGATTTTATTCATTTAGATCTCCTCTTTCTTTTGGCTAATTTGGTAAAAGTTCAATCTTACTAGCTTCTCATTTCTTTCATTGATTTCAGCCCTGTTTTTTATTATTCTTGCCTGTCTTTTTTCACTTTTTATTTCTGTATGCATATGGTTGTTTTCTCTGCATTTATGTCTATGCACCACATTCATGCAGTGAACACAGAGGTCAGAAGTGAATAATTGGATCCCCTGAGATTGGAGTTACAAAGTGTTGTAAGCTGCCATGTAGGTGCTAGGAACAGAGTCCAGGTGCTCTTCTAGAGCACCCACTGCTCTTGACTGCTAAGTCATCTCTTTAGCCCATCTTCTTGTCTATTTGGGGAGAGGACATTGGTTTTTTTTTTTCCAAGGATTTTGAGTACATTGATTCCTTTTGTTTGTTTTTTTTTTCATTGTGCCCCATAAATTTGGGCATGTTGCATTTTCTTTTTCATTTAATTACAGAAATTTAATTTTTTTTCTTGACCCAACTAGCATTTAGTAATGTGTATAGTTTCTGTGTACTTCCTCTAGTTTCTATTGCCATCGGTACCCAGCTTTATTCCACTGTGGTCAGATAGAATGCAGGATGTGATTTCAATTTTCCTATATGTGTTAAGACTTACTGTATGTCCCAATGTGTAGTTAATTTTGTAAAAAGTTCTGTGGGATGCTGAGAAGAATGTATATTCTTTAGTGTTTGAATGGAACATTCTCGCTTGGGTTCATCGGATTCATGATAACATTTAACTAGAGAGTTTTTCTGTACGACCTATCGATGTGAGTGGTATCTTATCTACCTATTAGCACTGTGTTGGGATCAATTTGTGGTTTTAGATCTAGTAATATTTGTTTTATAAAATTGGGTAATTGTATAAAACCCTGTGTTTGTTGCATAGATATTTTTAATTGTAATATCTTCTTGGTGGATTTTGTTTCTTTAATGGGTATGAAATATACTTCCCTATCTCTTCTGACTCATTTGGGTTGAAGTCTACTCTGCCAGATATTAGAATAGCTAGACCTGCTTGTTTCTTAGTTCCATTTACTTGGAATATCGTTTCAGTCTTTCTATCCTGAAACTGTGTCAATTACTGATGAGATGGCACATTTCTTAAAAGCATCGATGCCGGGAGCCAAACCCAGGAAGTTATCTGCTGTCCTAAGAGAACCTAGGAAGTTACCCACTGTTCTTGAACTCTCTCTGTAGACCAGGCAGGCCTCAAACTCAGAAATCCACCTGCCTCTGCCTCCCAAGTGCTGGGATTGAAGGCGTGCACCACCACTACCCGGCTGAGTACCACTACAGAGTGAGTTCAAGAACAGCGGGTAACTTCCTAGGTTCTCTTAGGACAGCAGGTAACTTCCTGGGTTTGGCTCCCGGCATCGATGCTTTTAAGAAATGCGCCATCAAAAAGATAGATCCCATTTTTTCTAATTCAATTTGTTAGCCTGTGTCTTTTTATTGAAGAATTGAGATGATTAAAATCATGCTGATTATTGAATTTTATGTGTTAATTCCTGTCATCTTGTTGATTCTGTAGTTATAGATGTCCTGACTGCTTGTCTAGGTATTGTTTATTTGTCCCTTGTGACATCTTGGATATGTTTAACCTGCTCTTCAGTTTGAAGAATTCCCCTTAGCATCCTCTGTAGAGCTGGCTGGATAGTCATAAATTCCTTTAATCTATTTTGTTATGGAAAGTTTTGTTTCTCCTTCCATTCCAATAGGTAGTCTTTCTGAGCACCATAGTATGGGTTGAGAGTTGCAGTCATTTAGGACTTAAAACACATGTGGGCCACCTACTTTATAGATGATTTGACCTTTCTCTCATGCAACTTTCAATATCTTTTATTTATTCTGTGTTATTAATGTTTTAACTATATTATATTGCAAAGAATTTCTTTTTGATTCAACTTATTTGGCATTCTATAATCCTCTTGAACCTGGATAAACATCTCTTTCTCTAGGCTTTGGAAATTTTTCTTCAAGTGTCTTACTGTAGATGTTTTCTATGGTTTTGTTGTGGTTTTCTCCTTCTCTTATCCTCATATTTCAAAGTTTAGTTCTTTTTAGATTATCTAAAAACTTTCCTATGTTTTGTTCACTTAAAAATGTTCCCCTCAACCTTTCTTCCCAATTCCTTTACTTAGTCTTCTGTCTCTGACTCTGTTTTTGACAGAGTAGGATTTTTTTCATGCTGTTTTTGTTTCTGTGTTGGCATCTGTGCATCTGGTATTAGTTTGTTGGTTAGGTTGTCTTTAAGTTGTTTTGTTAGGCTTTCCATTGAGAGTATTGTTTCCACTCAGTTGGGTGGAATCAAACTCTATACTCACATCTTATGTAGACTTTCTTATTTCATTCATCTCTTTGTCTTTGACTAGTTTGAACACAGTTATAGTCCTTATTTTGAATTCTCTGTTTGAATATCCTTCTGTGTCACTTTTGTTAGACAAATACAAATTATGAAATTTATATTTTTGAAAGTAGAATTTTTTCATGCTGTTTTTGTTTCTGTGTTGGCATTTGCGCATCTGCTATTAGTTTGTTGGTTAAGTTGTTCTTTAAGTTGTTTTTAAACCTACTATTGTTAAAAACTTCTTATATATATACATACACACTAATAAAGACTTTAAGCAGATATAACCTATAACAGGATAACAATTCTCCTATTGGACATTATAGGTTAACAAATAAAATGTTGGAGTCTTTTACCAGTGATGTCATATAGGTACCAAACATTACAAGCTATTGATAATGCTCTTGGTTACTATCTAGAACTTGCTGTTGGGCATACCACATATTTAAATCATAGAACATGAAGAAATCAATCTAGGATTTACCTGAACTCTTAATGCCTATAGGCTAGTTTCATAAGTAGAAGGCACTATACACAGTAACTGTATGCCAATGGGTTAGAAAACCAAAATGAAGTAGAAAAATATTTGAAAACGACAGACTAGCAACATCAACCAAAAAGAAGTGTGTAATCAAATAGACTTATATAACAAAGAAATGAAATACACAGTTAAATGTTATACTAAAAAGATAAATAAATAAATAAATTTTCTGTTCCAAAATTTATTCATCATTAAAAAAATTTTCTCCTAAACTTTAAGGAAGAAATGACCCCAATTTCACACACAGGCTTCCAGATAATTGCATAGGTAGAGCATCTCCTAACTTACCTATCAGATTAGCAGTCGATGACATTAAAAACAGGTTTTTAAAAGGCATTGTAAGAAAAAAAAAACTACAGGTCAGTTTATATATATTTGTTGATATAAACACAAAAGTTTTTAATTTTATCAAATTAGATTCAAAATTATATAAACTATTTTATCACCAAATAGACCTCATTCCAACAATATAGTTGTTCTAAGATAAAAGCCAAGATAATCCGAAATCCCTGACAAAACGTCCAACTCAGCCAGAAAGAAAAACACTTTTCAGCAAGTTGTGGATAGAAATCCCAAGTATCAAATATGGATCACCTATATGAAATACACTTACTTCACCTATATGAAATACAGCTTGCCTTCTACACTAGGGGACCGAGGCAAGAACTTTGTTCTCCTTACTTATACTCACCTACCGAAAGTTTTAACCATAAGGCAAGATTGGAAAGGAAGAAGTTAAATTGTCAGTTATAAACAACACAATTAACCTACATAGGAAATCAGTGGAATCCAAGTAATATAAAATTAGTAAACAACGTCAATGAGTTGTCATATGAGAGTGTTATCCAAAAGTCACCAGTTGTATTTCTATATCCTAGTGATGTATAGAAATATAAATCTTAAAACACTATTTAAAAGAACAAAGCATTTTTGTAAGAACTACACACTGAAAGTTAAGATATGCTACTCAAAGAAATTAAAGAAGACCTCAGTAAGTGGAGACATGTACCCATGTTCATGAATTGAAACTCCTACCGCACCCCAAGCGTTCATACGGACTCGGCAATTTCTAAATCCCAACCTCAATAGATTTCTTTTGGTGGCAATAGACAAGTGGCATGCTAGTGTTTATTCCAAAACGCAAAATGCACTTGAAAAAAACTAACAGAAAAAGTTATACCACCTGATCTGCAGTCTTATTATTCAACTATAGTAATTAAAACAATAGAGTATCATAAAATAAATTTTCCCGTTTGAATTTTTCTGAGATGTTAAAGATAACTCATGCTGAGGGGATGTTTTAAATAAATGGTGTTAGAACAGTTAGATAGCCATATTAAAACAAAGCACCTTGATTGGAGCCACTTATGAACTCTGCATGAACATTAACATGAAATGGATCTTGTTTTAGTGACCTTGTCTTAGGCAAATTTTCTTTTCTCTTTTTCTTTTTTTATTGTTTTGTTTTCAATAGTTTCCTACCACAGTGTCCCCTCCCTCCACAACTCCCAGCTCCTTCCTCATCTCCCTCAGATCCACTTCTCCTCCATTTCCCTTCAGAAAAGAGCGGGCACATTTAAAAATCACAGATTAATAAGAAATCAATAGTTCTGGGTTTAACAAATATTTTTGTTGTTGTTTAACAATATTGCAAGAGGAGCTGGAGAGGTTCCTGAACAGTTAAAAGCGCTGACTGACCCTTCAGAGGACCAGAGGCAGTCCCGAGCACGCCAGACTGGCTCACAACCACTGTACGTCCAATGGACCTGTTGCCCTCTTCTGACCCTGCAGTCACATGCCCGCACACGGTGCACATTCACAAAACACACATACATACTAAAAAGTAAATCTTTAGGGAAGAGAAGACATTGCTGTAAAATTACA
>NW_021604566.1:274139-308913 GCF_004785775.1 Grammomys surdaster
GAAGGAAGGAAGGAAGGAAGGAAGGAAGGAAGGAAGGAAGGGGGGGGAGGGAGGGAGGGAGGGAGGGAGGGAGGGAGGGAGGGAGAGAATTCAACAATAGAAGCTGAAGAGCCCAATCTGGGAACAAAATTTGATCAGATGCATCACTTATGGCAAATCACTACTTGAAGAGAGGCTTAAAACATTAGTTACTGGGGAAATACCAATAAAGACTATAACAGGAGATTGATGTGCACACACTGGAATGGCTAAAGATAAGCTGAGCAAATGCATTGAGGAGGGTGCTGTGCAGCTGAGGTCTTGTGTGCTGGTAGGAACGTAAAATGCCAGAACAAACTGGGAAATAGTTGGACCTTTTCTGAACTAGCTAAGCATTAACCTACCATTGATGTGGTCACTCCACTCCTTGGGGTTCAACTATTAAGCATAATAAGTCATGCTCCTAACACACTTGTGCACACATGTGCCCAGCAAAACACAGTCACCAAGAGAATGGGGACACTGTAATGCTACAACACAACAAAAAGATGAAGCTCTAGTGTACACAGCAAGAACACACACCCAGATAATCATGCTGAGAGGAAGAAGCTGGGAGTGCATGAAGTTATGAAAAGACTGATGTGTAGCAACAGAAAGATCGCCAATTGGCTGAGAAAAACAGGGTGGGCTTAAGGAGGTGGGTGGGGCAGCAAAAATAAGGTAAGAAAAAGCTTGAAAGTGGCAAAATAGTCATTTGATTGTGCTGGTCTGATGGGTGTGTGTGCATGTGTGTGTGTGTGTGTGTGTATCTGTGTATGTATGTGTGTATGTGTGTATATGTGTGTATGTGTGAATTCTTGTAAAGTATACATTAGTGAAATGTAACATATGGTAAGTTTACTATATGTTAATTGTTTCAATAAAAATATTATCAAATGTGATTCTCAGCTTCACTGGAAATTTACAACTGATGTTCAAATTGTTCATCTATCCATGTACACCAACCAGGATGCTGTGGTGTCAAGCTTCCCTTTCTGCAAAGCCTGGGGGCTTTGAAGACTTTCCTTGTGTGCTTCCAGAGCACGATCTGCTTTCTTGGGACAAGAAGAAAATTCTGTGGTGAGTTATAAAGCCCAGCAAACGCACGCGCGCGTGCACGCGCACACACACACACACACACACACAATAATTCCTTTATCCGATATTGATTTTTCTCACTGTACATTTGATAACTCACCATTGATTTTGGAAACTTCCCAGTCATTTTGAAAGCTTTCTCTGCCAAGGGCGAATGTAAACTTGGGCCTCCAACGTGACTGCTGGTCATCATCAGTGGCCTCGAAGATGAGGCTCCCAGGGGCGCTGAGAGGATGGCAAAAGAACAAGCCTGTGTAGTCTTTAGCTAGGCGAGGGGGGTTGTCATTCACATCCATGAGGGCCAGGTGGAAATGCGCCGTAGAACTCAGAGAGGACCCACCTAGGACATTGAAGGGTTAGATTATAGTTCCAAGCATTATTATCATCCTTCATAAGGAATCATGTTTCTCCTTTCTTAAAAAAAAGATCAATATTAAGTAGTTGACTCTATTAAAGTAGTAGAAGGAAGTTTTTAAAATTACAGACTTAATTTTAGTACTGCTTAAAATGTTTAAATGGAACCAACAAGATGGCTCAGTGGGTAAAGATACTTGCTACCAAACTTGGTGACATGACTTTGATCCCTGGAAGCCACATCGAGTACAGAGAACTGACTCCCATAAATTATTCTTTGATGTACACACAAACACACACATACACGCACACATGTACACCCACATACGTACACACATGCACACACAAATAAATGTAATAAAAATGTTTTAAATGTTTAAATGATAATACTAACTCTGTGTGTGTGTGTGTGTGTGTGTGTGTGTGTGTGTGTGTATGCCTGCCTGTCTTCAAGACAACTCTGAACTTTACAGAGGAGAAGAGTGACACTCAAAAGCTATGTGACCGAGCTAAGTTCACACAGCAGTGCACAGTGGAAAGGTCCCTATCGGCCACACCCTCCATCACTTCCCACTGCCTTCCACAACCTAACCCATCTTCTAAGCTTCATTTCCTCAACTGAGAAGCACATGGCTGTTTGAAGATCTTTGTGGAGATCTCACACATAAAAAGAAAAAAGCAAATGGTTGCACAAATGTCATGTCATGCTAGAGTGATAAAGACCATGTCTTCTTCATTATGACGAAGGGTAGCCATGCGCTCTTGGGCAAATCAATTTCTCAATGCCTTGGTTTCTTTGTGCACAAAGTATGGTCAATAACAGAAGTACACAGGAGGCATCCAGTGTAGTACAATTGACCCTGACTGTCCCTGTCTGACCTCACGCAGGCACTGCTTTGATGATTGGTCGCTACTTATGTTCCTGTAAAGTGTTTTATGGCTCCTGCTTTGATTCCAGGAAGCCTTGTTTTCTTGATTTTCTTCACAGTGTCTTTTATGTCTCCGACTGTTCTTAAACCAAAGACAAGTCCACAGATGGCCTTGAAGTTGTTTGGTCTATTAACATTATTATTTTGGTCCCAACAACTGAAAATAGAACAGGTTTTGGCTCATGGTCACAATCCATGAGACTTCTAAAATGTGAAAACCACTTAGAAACTTGTGCAAAGTAAAATGTTGATCGTCGTGGGATCAAGAAGAAGGCACAGCATCAAGGTTTAAATGGAAACCTCCCTCGAACTTACTGGGAGGTTTATATCACCAGTTAAACATATACGTCCTGATAGCAGAATGTGTAGCAGGAGGCAGAGACTGTCCCTGTCTCAGCAAGCCCTTGTCTATTTGTACATCCTTCCAATAATAAACAGCCTTGCTGGAGTTGAACTTAACTACGGTCATTTTGGTTTTCTCCATTTTTCCCATACATTTTTATGATTCCTTTCTCTCTCCCCCTCCCATGTCTGCCTCTAATTTGGGGCTTTGTATTTTAAAAGTTTATTATTTTTTTGGTCTAAAACTGTATTTGTTTGATAGTAATTAGCTCTGTTCTCATCTTTTTTTTATAAGCCAAACAGATACATTACTAGCTAATTAGAGTCCTTGATCAGCACAAGATCCACAGAATTCCTACTGCAAGATGGAAAATTCCATTTAACAACACTCAATGTTTTAATTAGCAGCCTTATCCCTGGATTCCATACTATTCCTGTGAATTTATCTTCATTTTAATCTGAAATTTTTCTTGGAATTCCGTGTTCAGAATCAGTGGTCAACTTGTGTCACAGCTGAGTTAAATAGGATGCAAGGCTTATGTAAGGATGGTCCAAACATCCTGGCATATCTGTGCAATTGTCTTCCCTTTCAAAGTTTATCTTGCCTCACTGAAGCAGCAGATACCCAGGTTCAGATACCAGCTGAATCAGAATCCCCAAGGATGGACTCCCAGGTCACAGGTACACAAGCTTTCTGGAGGACAGCCTTGCATAAAACGTTTTGTGCTCTAAAAAAGCATCAGCGCCAAGGGGCTATAATTTAAGGCTCTGTGGGCCACTGGTTTCCGGATTAGTAGAAGCCCGCAGTCCCATTTGAGGAGGTAGAGAGGGAGGTTAGCTAGGGACTCTAGAACATTCCAAGAAGAGGCTCTAGTCCCTACAGAAAACCAGAGCAGACAGCAAGCATCCCTGATACCCTGCCAGCCTTGGGGAAACTCTGCCTAGTTGAAGCACAGATTGGCACAAGTGTTCTCTAACACAACCACGAGGGGGTGAAAATATACACGCACTCAGACACACACACTTATACACACACACACACTCTCATATATACTCATACACACTCGCACACACACTCATACACGCTCACACTCTCACAGTCACACACACACATACACACTCATACACATACACACTCTTACACACACACTCACACTCCCTTCCTCCCTTTTGTACCTGTTTGCCTATGGCTTTATGGTCATACTCAACAATGATTTTTAATCTTCTCTTGCCTTCTCACTCATTTTTATTGATGTTCCCCCACCCCCCAATAATCTGTGATCTGGTTGTGCTTTGTTTTGCTCACCTACTTCAGTGGCCACCACTTGTACTCGATACACACTTTCTGTTTCCCTGTCCATCGGAGCAGCGCTAAATATCTCACCAGTGACGGAGTCGATTTTAAGCCACCCTCTGTTATCGCCTTTCAGAGAATAACTTCACGAGGGGGAGAGCAGAAGAAATCTTGTGTTACTTTGCATGAAAACGGAAGATAGTCTGTGCTTCCCCGACATACTTTCATCATTTTGGTGTACTATGGAGCAGAATCACCGAATCTGCATTTCATTTACACATCCCTCTTTGGAAGAAGAACTGTCTTTACAGCAATGGTTCTCAAGCTATGAGTTTCCACCCCTTTGGGGATCAAACAACCCTTTCACAGGGTCACCTAAGACCATCTGAAAACACAGATATTTACATCATGATTCATAACAGTAGCAAAATTACGGTTATGGAGTAGCAACAAAAATAAATTTATGGTTGAGGGTCACACAATGTGAGGAACTAAATTTAAAGGTTGCAGCACTAGGAAGGTTGCGTGTCACTCCTCTACGGTATGGTTCTGTGCTTGTTTCATTATGCATAGCAGAGTGACAAGCTCTGGGAGAAAAGTTATATTTTCCTGGCAATCAAGATTCCAAACTGAAGTATATGTCTTCTGAAAGCTTTCAGTACACCACCCTGCTAAGGAAACCTGAGCAGGAAATCTTGGAGACACAGGCTGCTCATGGCCTGGCAAGCCTTCACTATAGAAACATCAACTTCAGCAGACAGGGCTGAGGCAAGAATTGAAGAGTGAGGCCTTTAGATACACAAATAATCCAGTAAAGTTTGGTAAATACAGCATACATGCTTAGAATCACAGAGTGGATGCTTGGACTTAGAAAAGCCTTCTGAAGATGTTGACACAGACAAGAAGGGTCCCACAGAGATACACAAGCCAGACAGAGAGGCCAAGAGCATCCTGGTGTGTGCACAGTGTATGGATATGCGTAGGCAGCAGTAAATGGGAAAGATGTGGCCACAGAGAAATATTGTCTTAGCATCTCACCTTGAACACTAGCCCTGTGAATGAGGGGATGAGCCCCAGCCTAGCTTTCCAGATAGAGGAGGAGCCCAGGATCCCTACATTTATTCCCTTTGCCCTCTAAGGTGGTTTTTTCTACTTCTGGGTTTTATCTCTCCACAACTCCAGTCTATTTTCCATAGGAAGCTTCTCTTGAACCTCAACATTTTAGACCTAGGGCCTGGACATGGCTCACCCAATCTCAGGGGGCGGGGCTCCCACCTTGTACCTTCACCAGATCTCAACTGAGGCCTGCAGCAAGGAAACAAAATGGCTCCTAAAGCCATATGTCTGACACACTGAACCAAGGATAGAGACCCTGCTTCTAATGTCTGCTCCATTGCCCCAGTTCTTAAGCCAGTGCACGCTGCTTCTCTGCCTTGCCAGCTCTCCTTCTGGCTATGGTTGCAGCATGCAAGTAGGCCTGCCTAGCCCCGCTGCCCTGTACCTCACAGCCAGGCCTTCAGGATCCCTGGCAGTCACACTGCCCACTTTTGTGCCTACAGCAGCATCCTCGCTGATGTTTGCTTGGAATATTTGCTGGGGGAATACAGGTACTTCATTCACATCCGTCACAATCAGCTCGAAGGAGGCAAAAGAACTAGCATTGTACTCTACACCTTCCACCAGCGGCTCAGGGTTTTCTGCTTGGAACACAATGCTAGTAACTGGCTGAGTTTCAAAATCAAGAGGCTGTGGAGGAAGAGAAAACAAGGGGAAATTAATCTTGAGGTGAGTAGCTCCCTTAAAGGATTTATTTCTTTTAAAACTCACACAATCTTAGTTGAAACCTTGTTCTCAAGAAAACCATAACACAACTTTATTCAGGTGCCATCAGAGCATTGAGTGGTTTCATGTACATGGGCTGTCAGGGAGAGAGAATCTAACACAGCCCTCCTCAGATTCATTTAACAACCCTGGTGCACCCTACGTGTCTTCTCAGCAAAATCTTGATTCTCCTCAGACAAGAGCATCTAGAAAAATATTTGTACTACGGACGTGTTCACATGATACAGAAGATCACTTCCCAGTGATTTCAGAACCCAAGACCCAAAATGCAAGACTCTGGGAGAGGTGAGCAGAGGTCATGCCAGCAGGAAGATGTGTTTCTGGTCCACCTGGATAGACAGGACCAGGAGTGAGAACAGGACATTGATTCTGGCTCTATGTAAGGGAGAACTTAACAAGCAGGCTACCTAAGATGGAAAGAGTTGGTTCAGAAAACAGTCCATTACAAATTCTGTAACTTTTCAAGGATATGCTTAACTACATGTGCCAGCACAGATAGATTTATCTATCCTATAAGCAACTGGCCCATGGAACCTCATACCCCCCCTAAGCAGGAATCTATTGTTCTATAGAAGAGAGGCCAGATAGCCCCTCCAGTGTAGGGCGTCATCTCAAGACTCAAGGATCCCATAGGACTCTGAACCCATGTAAACTAAAATCTAAATAGTGTGTGTGTGTGTGTGTGTGTGTGTGTGTGTGTTATTGTTATTTTAAGATGGAGGCACGTGGACTTTTAAAATTCCATCATTTGTATGTGTATGTATATGTATGTTGGTACATCCATCCCATAGTACATGTACTAAGATAAGAAGGTAAGTTGTGGGGGTTAGCTCTCTTCTTTCACCATGTGGGTAAAACTCAGGTGGTCAGGCTTATGGAGTAAGTGCCTTCACCCACTGAGCCATCTTGCCAGCCCCAGTCAAATAGTCATGTAGTTTTGGTTTTTTGGGTTTTGTTGTTGTTGTTGTTGTTGTTGTTTGGGGTTTTTGTTTTTGTTTTGTTTTGTTTTGTTTTGTTTTTCGAGACAGGGTTTCTCTGTATAGCCCAGGCTGTCCTGGAACTCCCTCTGTAGACCAGGCTGGCCTCGAACTCAGAAATTCACCTGTCTCTGCCTCCCAAGTGCTGGGATTAAAGGCCTGCGCCTCCACTGTCCAACAGTCACGTAGTTTTTTACTGTTTTTTAGTTTTGTTGTTGGACTCTCAAAAGGCCCTAAAGTGTCAAAAACTAAACAGAACTAGTGCAAAGCCCAAAAGGATGTTGTGGTGGTTTGAATAGGAATGGGCCCCATAGACTCATGTGTATAAATGCTTGACCCATAGGGAGTGGCACTATTAGAGATATGACCTTGTTGGAGCAGGTTTTGCCTTGTTGAAGGAAATGTGGCACTGTAGGGGCGGGCTTTGGGGTCTTCTATATGCTCAAGCTATGTCCAGTGTAGCACCCAGTCTCCTTCTGTTGCTTTGAATCACAATGTAGAACTCTGAATTCCTTCTCCAGCACCATGTCTACCTGGACACCGAAATCCTTCCTACCATGAAGATCATGAACTAAGGCCCTGAAAATGTAAGCCTATCCCAATTTAATGTTTTCTTTATAAGAGTTTCCTAGGTCATGGTGTCTCTTCACAGCAATAAAACCCTAACTAAGACAGATGCTATACGTTAGGAAGCAGCACTCATGACTTTATGCAGGTGTATTGTTCTGAAGGACTCACGACACCTAGGCCTTGTATCATTCTGTCATCAGTACACAGTAGTAGTGGCATCCATTCATGAAGTGCAAGACAGACACAGATTACATTGGCTCAGCCTGCCCTTCTCACATCTGAACGAATCCCTTTCCTCCAGGAGCTGAGCATTGCTGGTCTCCTCATCCGTTTCCTCATCCTACCACATAGCCTAGACAGATGGGCTACACTTCCTCTGCAACTACACAGCACCCGAGCCAGAGCTTTGGTCATATTGTTCTTATTCTGTCTTGTCACTGGTCATCAGCTCTGTGAGAGGAAAGACTGTGGTATAGTCATCTCACTCCTCATCTTCTCCCTGACACACAGTACCCAGAGTACATCAATTAGAGGGTACATAGATAAAAGGCTTGATCCTTGAGAGTTTCAATGGAAAGAAAATTGTAGTACAAGAAGATACACAAGATCTTTCTCTGGCCTTCTGGATGCACCCACACATGTGTATATGCCATATATATAAACTGTTTATGTCCATTACCAAAATGCTCTCACAGAGATATGCTTGGTGTTATTGGAGGAGAGACTGTTAAGTATTTAGCTTGGCTAAAAACACAGTATCTCCCTTGATCATTGCGAATAGGAAGATAAGCCTCTGGTATATAGCTTGTGACCTTCAGAGTTTCAGGACTCCGGCTATGTTCTGAGATTACCTTCTAGTGGTCAGCCTGCCAAATTTTGACACTCAAGGACTGTTGTCACAGTACCTGGGGAATAGAGAGCTGAGACTGCAGGTCCCTAACACAGCGGTTCTAAGATTGCTTATGTGATTATTAGTAATTGAACACAAAACAAATTTCAATTATTCATTCAATCAAGCAATACTCAATATCTTCATCTGCCATGTGTCAAGCAATAGTCTAGACACAATAAATATAACAATATACAAAACAAGGATGGCAAGTGTTTGGTGTGTGGCCTGGCTCCACTATAATGGTACCTCATGTATGGCTTACGTGGAAGGACAGCTATAGCTCTCCACTACCATCATCTCCCTAAAGGATCCAATTACCACACATGGTCAGGTTAGCTGTGGATGCTACATGATAAAATACCACAAAGAAAAAATGACATGTGATAGTTGTTTACTGGGATAGACATCCCCCTATCTTCTCTGAGTCCCTAGAGTGGTGGGAAGAGAGAGATGTCCCAGTCCTGCAGCAAAGACTTATATACCACCATGCTTTGCAGACTACCCACTCCCAATTCTGAAAAAACACCCCTTCCTCCATCTTTCCATGTTCTCTTTCCACGTAGATAGCCAAGTATGGAGGAAGAAGCTATGATCATGTTCCCCAAATGTCAGACATCCACAGGTTATGGGTGTTATACACTGAACTCTGCTGAACCCAGTAGGCACCCTTGTCAGATGATGTAGAGGTGACAGTGCACACTCTTTTCTTGTTGTCACTAAATATCTGACAAGAGGCAGCTTAAGGGAGGAAGAATTTACTTTGGCTCACAGCTTACAAAGAGACACAGCCCAACTCAGCAAGAAAGGTGTGGCTGGTCACATTGTGTCCGGTGCCACAAAGCAAATGAATGGATAGGAGATAAGGCTGGTAAAACTTCTTAATTCTGGCCATAGTTTATCAGACAAAGCTTCACCTCCTGGGGGATCCAAAGCCTTACAAAACAGCACCACCAGCTTGAGACCAAGTGTCCAAACACACAAGACTGTGGGCAACATTTCACATTCAAATAGCCAATGCAATCCTGTGACTAGTTCCAGGCTGGCATTATTTTTTTCCCTGTGCTATTTTTCATTTTCTGTGCAACTAATCTACTTGGCCTCCGCTTTTAGCCTTTACTTTCAGCTTTCCATTACTCTAGTTCAAAACATTTCCTTAGCCTTTTTTTTTTTCAGCCCCAACCAACAAGCAATACTCCAGCAGATTCTCGGTTGCACCTATCCCTGTTGCATTCTCTCGGTTGCACTCTCCCCATGAAAAGTTCGTTGACTCAATACCCATTGGATGGTTCCAAATGAGTTACCTGGCAAGCCCATGATGAGCTCTAACACAAATTATGCAGCTACAGAAGAGAAAAATTGAGACTCAGGTACATGGTGAGGGATGGGAATAGGCTGAGGGAAAGTTGGAGACCCTGGAGAAAGGCATGGGAACTGTGAGTTAACACTTTATATCCAAACTCTTTAGTCTTTATAGGAGGGGGAAAGAGCCAACTGGGCTTAGGAACATGGTAAAGGATGGAGTTGTAATTTTTCAAAGTTCCTTGTGGTGAAAAGCACTGGCCCTTCACTCAGACTCATCAGCTAACTAAAATCTGTCACCTTCCTTCATTTCACATCTGTCTCCTCTGTCTTAAAACTTGGGATCACCTTCCTGATTAGCTCTATGCATGCCCATGTTAATCGCATAAAGAGCATCTGTCTACAGTCTCATCTCTGGAGCTAGAGAGGAGGCTTAGAAGTTAAACATTTGCAGAGATCTTAGTTTGGTTCCCAGTATCCAAGTATCCATATCAGATGACTTCTGTGTGCATGTGCACATGTCATCTCTGCCTATTGGTCCTGACATCATCATGGGTAGAATAATCTATTTTATGTATTTTACTAATAATTATTAAGTGGGCTATCTACCTTTTTGATCTTGACATATCCTGTATTTGTCTTGGGATCTGTGACAACTTCCAGTCTTCCCTCAGAGTCTCCTTGTACAATCTTGTACAGAATTTTAGAGCTCCCTGTAAATGGCTCATCAGCATCTGTAGCTTGGATGGTTAAGATGGTGGATCCAATGGCTGTGTCTTCAGAGAGAGTCTTGCTGCCATACTGAGGAAGAAACAAGAAAGGAAACAGAAGGTCCATGTCATTGAGTTTACTGGCCAAAAGGCTAACATATCTGGGCTCAGGACAGAGGTCACAGCTGGCTTTCATACCCAGCATGGTTTTCCTTTTGGTGAACATGTGATGTTGGTTTTAACATCATTTGTACTTAAGAACTGAAATCCATACCAAGGAGCATAACAACTTAGACATTCTAGAACGATTCTAAAATAGACTTCCCCTCCAACATCCACATGTTTAATAACTATAATTACTTGAATAATAATGATACAGATAGCTGTAATATGAGAAGTGCCTACAGTGTAACAGATACTTCTAATTCCTGAATCAACCAAGGGATAGACATTAGGAGCCCAAAACATTGAAGTCAGAGTTGGCTACCAATTCTAAACTTGCTGTTTGTTAATGGAATGGTGCAGTTATCTCATTTCTTTAAACATGGACTCTGTCATGTCTAATAGGAGAATGTAACCTGTGGTCATCAGGAGATAATGCATGTAGAGTCTCTGAATGGCTGGTATACAGCACTTATGAATGATGAGCAGCAAAATACACTAGAGGGCCTCAAACTTACCAGTGACATTTGACAGAGGAGCCAAGGGCTAACATAGTCAACCTCACCCAAGCTAACACAGCTAGTAAGATCGAACCCAAACCTCCAAAGCCTGTGTTCATCACACCCCCATAAAGCATTCTGACTCCCCTGAAGCTCCAAGATCCACTCTTCTCAACATCATGACCTCAAAAGTCGTAACAGCCAGGGTCCAAAAGAAGATGCTGGCAACAGAATAAGTAAGACCACTTCCTCTCCAGCCAGGTTTGAATCTCCAAGCTTTTAAACTCCCCACTGCAGAATTCTTCTGCTCAATCTACTTGCCACTATCTGCTGAAATGCAGGGAACACACAACACTGGGAAGTGAAAAATGCCCCAGAGGATAGAAGCTACAAAAAATGAATTCTTTATTTCATGCTTGCTTAAGCTCAGTGGCTGTTAGACAAGATACGTTCCATCACACTTCTTATGGTTCTGAGCTCTACTGTAAATTAATTCCCTTCTTTGTTACAGCCTTGCCCTGTTTTGATTTATGAACATCATCAGGAGGCTCTGGGACGCCTCAAAACTGACTTCTAACATAACAATCTTGTCAAGTGGGCTTCTCTCTCCCTGGAGCTAAATAAATCGAGACATTCCTTTTAAGGGTGCAATGATAACACCAGACCATGACCTCAGCCATTTGCCTTGATGTCCTTTCTGCCCTGATACTTCTTACTTTATTTGCATCCAATGCTAATTCCTTCGAATAGAGGGAGCACATTTCTCTTAGGCTTAAGCCAGAGATATTTTTTCTCCTTTCCTTTCCTCTTACCTGGTTTAATACAAAATGAGTTAAAGTCGCCAATATGTCTAATCCCAAATGCTTGGCCTAGATCTAACAGCTCTACCTACTGTCCACTGTGTGCAAAATCTATAACACGACACCAGCAGCCTTTAATTTTCAATCTGAAAAAGATTGTGGTTGTAGCTTTTAAGCAGCATTTAGAATAAATGAGCTGCTGGCAAGAGTTTATAAATAACATCCCCAGATATTCTCAGTAGACCTTAGTGCCCCTAAGGACTCATGTAAAGATGGTATCTGGTTGTGATTGATGCATTGACCAGGCTACCTAGCACATTGTCTGTGTTTTTATTTAAATTAAGCAGTCAGTAATATGATCCAAATAAAAATAAAACAAATATTGACATCTACTCACGTCTGATATTTCAAAGATGGGAATCTGATCATTGATATCAATAACGTTGACTTGAATAGAACAGAGAGTCTTGAAATCTGAAAACCAAAGTCACACCACAGAATTCTCATTGGAAATCATGCACAGGCATCAGGGCTTGGTAAGGAAACATTGTCAAGCGACATGACAACTGCTGCCACAATTTCACAGATCCTGTGAATGGAGGCTGCTCTGCCCCCTACCTCACCCACAAGCAGGTCAAAAGAGGAGGTGGAAGCCAGACTGGGCCCTGAGATGCTCTCCTGAGCATCCCACTGCCCTATCCTTGGGAAGGTTTTTCAACAACCAGGATGGCTGCTTTTCTCTGAAGCATCTCCCTTACCTGACAAGTGAATGTTATATAATCTCTGATGCCCAAAGCAAAACTGCCCCCTTGCACCATTCTGCCAAGCATCCCACAGGCTGTAGTTCCCTCTCTGAGTGCATCTGTCTAGCATCCATTCCACCCAGCATTGTGAGCAGGTTCAAGGTCACCTGCTTCCTCTCCTCCAGGTAAGGGTTAAAGTGGTATAATTTACTTCCAAGGGAGGCTAATAGGGAGCTCACAGAAATGGCCCAGGCTTTGAGGGTGGTTTGACAATTTGAGGATTAACTGGAACCAGCAGGGGGATCCCAGATCCAAGGTGAATGTGGCCTGCAGGTGTGTTGTGGGACGGTGTCTAGGAAGAGTGCCACAATGACAGTAGACAGTATGTCCCTATGAGTTGTTAACGTGTGTGTCCATCATTCTTGACAAAAGTGGTACTCCCTTAGGGACAGACACTGGGTCTGGTTCATCTGTGTACCCCTAAGACTTTGTCTGGTACCTTGGCAAGGCGAATGATTAGTACTGCAGGCATAGACAGCCAATGTGAGAGTCTGTCACTTTGCTATGGACAGCGTGATTTACATTTACCTCACTGGACCTTTTAACATAGTGCTAAATAGCATCAGACTTTCACTGTGTGCCAATTCACTAGCTACCTGAGAACTTGGCAGGCAGTTTGTACTGGAATCTGCTTAACTCAAGTTCTCCCAGGATATCAGCATCCATGGGAAAGGGGAAAAAATAAGAAATACATATGAGCCACTGGTCCTTTCTTTTCTACAACTATGTAAACTGTATTCCTCAGAAAACAATTACAGAATCATTTCATGGGGCAGTTACCTCCTAGGACTCTGAGTACCCTAGAGATAGCAACACATTTTGTCTGTGGATGTAGAGATGCGTTGAAGAATAGGAAGTTGGCATGAGATTCTTAAAGATTCCTCTGCCCTAAGCAGAGGAGAGGTTAAGAAGAACCCACATTGACAGTATACAAGGATTAAGGAAAAAAGGTCTCCTATTGTTGTCCAGTGGGCAATTCAAAGAAAAGACAGAACTCTCTCTGCTGTCAGGAACGGCAAAGACACATCTCTCTACTGCTTTCATACATACTGGAGCAAGGCTGAGGAAAGAATTGTTCCTGTCTTTTAATTAGAGTAGTTGTGGGACTGCACCCTGCCACTTTAACAGCTGGACTGATAACCTGGTGGCTGCACTTGCACCTCATCTTCCATTGGCCGCCCTGGACAATTACTGAGCAAGTAGTGATGCAAAGACAGGCTTATGCCCAGAGACAATGCCCTTCAGAATTCCTGACAGCCATTTGGAATTCTTCTTAGACTGCTCAGTGATCTAGAGCATTGTTATCAAACTCCTTCTATCATGACCAAGCCCGTACTGCTGTCTGGGGATCCCCTAGACTTTGAAGCTTCCTTTCTGTTTTTTCTTAAAGGCAGCCCTTTGAGATGGTCACAGAATTCCTCTTGACACCTCATTCTCAGAGTACCAAAGACAACACCATGTCTCCGGATCTGTACCTCTAGCTCTTGAGAAAACATCTGGCTTCCTCGAAATCACAACAATAGCAGAGAATGCTACTGGCATAAGAAGAACCTCATGAATCCTAAGGAAAAGGAAAACAGCCAAGTAAACTCACTACGTTGGTACAGTGCTTACCTATGTCAGACACCTCGACTGTTAAGTTGTACTGAGGACTGTCTTGCTTCTTCAAGGAGTGTTTACCCAGCTGGACCTTTCCCTCATACTCGTCAATGAGAAAGAGTCCATCTGAGGGAAATTTGGGTGTTTGGTCTACAAGTCTGTACTTTAAAATACTGTTGATATTGTTAGCTTCATCCATATCATGAGCAGCAAAGATCCCGATGCTGCTACCTATGGAGAGGAAAGGACAACAATTCACACCAGTTCATAAAGCAGCTTCCTAGAAAACCCAGGGAACAGTTTTGAGTAGTGAACAAAGACATTTAGATTTACTTTGGATCCTTGCATTTTTCCATGGTATGCTTCATTGAACACTGTGGCAGCCAAAACTGCCATACAGTATTGTTAGTTCAGAGACTTAAACAAAAATCTGCCTTCTGGGAGACCAAGAGGCTGAACACAAGACATCAAGGTGTTGACGAGGTTGCTTTCCTCTAGTCTTCTCTCCCTGGCTATTTCTTCCTCCTCCCCAAGTACTTCCTTTTTGTACCTTAGCACCCAAATTTCTCCTAGGAACTCCAGTTAGATTAGATTAAGGGCCACTATTGGGTCCTCATCCTCCTTGTGTTTGTGGGTATACATACATGTGAATATACATACATGTGAATGTGGGAGTCGGAGGGTAACCTCAGCATCATTCCTCAGAAGTTACCCACCTTAGGTCTCTGCCTCCTCAGCACTGGGATTAAAAATATGTACTACCATGCCTGGCTTTATGTGTATGTGTCAGGGGATCTAACCCAGGTCTTTATAGAGTCAAGGTAAGAAATGTACTGATGAAGCTATCTTCCATCCCCACGTCCTACACAGCCCTACATCCTACCCAGCACTCATCCTACCCAGCCCCTCATCCTACCCAGCCTGGCATCCTACCAAATTTCCTCTTTAAAACATCTACATCCACACAGCCATATTCTACAGTATGAAGACTTAGAACTTTATCCTATGAACTAGGGAGGAGGAACAATTTATCCCACACAAGGAGCTAGAACATTAACGTATAGATTTGGTGAGGAGTGGCAGTTCAGTATGGTACCTCCTGCTCCTCACCTACCCAAAGGAATCTACATCCAACTCCAACCTCGGTGGGGTACCCTCTTTGAAAATAGAGCCATTAGAGATATAAGCAGCTACATTACTGGGGTAAAATCATCCACGTACAAAGGGAGGATGTGGAGACACAGAGGGAGGTGAAGAATAAGAGGAGGAAAAGAGATCTGTAGGCTGCTGACAGCAGCTAGCTTAAGTCAGGGTCAGAAGAGGCAACAGGTCCTCCCACAAGATCCCGTCACTATAATTTCAGATTCCCCATCATCAGAATGAAGAGATTCAGATTTGTGGTGCTTTATTACCATAGCCCTAAGACATTACCACACTGGACAAATAGTACAGCTAAACTAGAAGAAGCCAAGCCTAGGATACTTCTGAGAGCTTTGTGAACAACTACAGAGACTGAGTCCTCTCAAAGATAGCACACAAACAATAGTCTCACGCATGCGCGCGCACACACCACATGTCATGGCCGTCTGTACTCTGTGCCTCTGTGTGTTTTGGCCCAGGAGCTTCTGAGGTCAGTGGATGTGCTTCTGTGTCCCACCAGCTTTAGGCAAGTTCTGATAGAATCTGGGGTCATCCAGATCTATAAAATGGGAAATGTGGGTTTCCTTTCATGCAGTAAGAATTCCACATGAGATATATTTGGATGCCACTATTTGAACTGGATCATACTCTTCATTTACATCAGTTTACATCCACTGGCTTATATAGACTCTTACAGGGGTTGGGTTTTAGAGGATGGAAAAAGAAAGAACTATATCTATACCTATATCTAAATATCTATATATATGCACCCATGGGACATGTGGAATTTGTACTCATGTAGCAGCAGCTGCTTCTTTCCAAATGTATCATAACTGAGGAAAGTTTGTTGTGACACACAGCCTCTCAAGAAAGGCATTCTGAACATTTCCTCTTGGAATGCACACATGGTACTCAGAACGTGATGCTCTTCTCTCCACGGGGAAACTTCCAGCTGTCAGAGGCACAGTGTTGGCACTGCAGGCATCCCTTGGTGAGAGCAGGAGGGCTCTGGATGAACCAGAAGAGAAAGAAGCACCCAGCTTCTAAGTGACTGAAGCCAGGACAAGCAGTAACCCAATCTGACTCAGGGACATGCACAGCAACACTTGGGGGCAGAATATTTTAAGGTAGGAAGAACTTCATGAGAAGCTGGTCTTGGTCACAGGTGCAATTCAGGAATTGTAGTCAATACTGTTAAGACGTGAAAGTAGAAGCTGTCCTATAAGATGCTGACTATATAAAGACAGCAAAGAGGACAGGATAAACTTAAGGGGAATGAACCAGTCCTATGTGTGTTAATGTTTCTACTGGTGTATGTCTACTTGATAGCTGGCTAAGTAGCAAGGCCTCAAAAAGGAGATGCGCTGTCTATACCTCTCACAAGCTGCACATGGAAATACATACAGTTGGATAGAGTTTGTCTTTCTTTAAAGAATTCATGAAGTACTTTTCCAAAGTAAATTCTCACGTCTCAAGAAACTGAGACCCTAAGCATTTTACTCTACTAACAATGACTTCACCAGTCGAAAAAATTGCACTATCCTCTTCCTAAATGAAGTAGGCAGCCTCCAAATGACTCCTGACACTCCCATCTTCTGGTACCCATGCTCTGTGATGTCCACCTTTCAATTGTGAGTGGAGCCTACTGACTCCATCCTGATGAGATATGAATGTGGCACAAGTGTCACTTCCAAATACACGTTACAGAAACACTAAGACTACAACATTGCTTCTCTCTTCCTCTCCCTCCTTCTCCCTGTCCCTCCAAATCAGAGGCCCAACTGAACTGCAATCAGATTCCTGACTCACAGAATCTGATGTAATGAGAGTCTGTCATTTTAAACTGCTAAATTTGAAAGCAATTTGTTATGTAGCAATACATAACAAATATAGCATATGGACAGCCCAATATGACGAGGCTTGCAGTATCATCTAGAAAGGTTCCAAAAGGTTTCTCTACCTTCATCACCACAGACCAGCCCCAAGTTCAGTGAAACGTAATAATACAAGTATTTACTGGCTGTTACATAGTTACTCCATTATACAATTGTCCCTGTGACTTCATTCCTTACATCTACTGAAATCTTTCAATCTATGATTTAACCCTTCCTTGTTGAAGCAGGAATCGTGGTAAATAAAACAAAGAACCCCTCCACCCCTCCACAGGATACACAGAGAATATTCAACCTCTGTGTGACACCTAATACCAGGAAGCAAAGAATGATCACAGGGGAGAAACCCTACAAAGCCACCAGGAAAGTGATTGCTGTGTCAAAACTGAGTTGCAACCATAGCAGAAGGATCAAAGAAAATGTCTATCCCTAGATGGGTAGGCCCTACCCATGGGGAGTGCAAAGATGCTGATTTAATAAGCTTAAAAAGCACACAGCTCAAACACAAAAGACATGCTAGCCTACTCAATGGGCTGAACTCCAAGAAGGAAATAGACAAAAGCTTCAAATCCAGGGGAGAGACAACAAACCCCTCAGAAGTCATTAACGTTCTTACAGTGTTGTCCCTATACAAACGGAAAACTATCAGGAGATACATTTTTCTCAAACACGGAAAGATCAAAAGGACAACCATGCCTGAGGCTTAACTTCACTTGCCAGCTTCCTCAGTTATCACTGGCTTTCTCAAGAGGTAACCACAGGGTTACATTGAACTTGGTATTGTCTACTTACTGTGGACTATCTATCTGGCTGTGGATATAAAGGATCAACTTCGTTAGCAAGCTGGACGAGGTTTTATCTCTTAAAAGTGGGCTGTTTATAAGTCCAATAAAATAACTGAAGGGAAAATCTTGCAAGGAGGGCACTTCTGGACGTGTACACAGGATACAGCTATGCAGTGGTTGTCATTTAAACAGTGGCAATGATGGCAGTTATAAAAGCATCAACTTAAGAGGACCAGAGATAGTGTTCACTTCAAAGCACTGTACATGTATGACTCTCATGATACCTTCGATCTCTGCGCTGTTCTAGACACGGACAATGGACTGCAGAATAGGTCTACCTGACACCCCAGAGGCTAGAAAGGCAATAAGAAAGACAGGTCCATGGCATCGAACAGCTCTCATTTCTTACCCAATACTTCATTCTCCTGGACTTCAAATACAGTAATTGGAGACAGGCATGTTGGTGGGTTGTCATTAATGTCAATAACTTTCACATGAACTTCCAGCGGATATGCGAGTGGTTTTCCATTCTCATCCTTGGCAGTTGCAAAGAAAACATACTGCAATATGAAGGTCAGAGGTAAGAAGACGCCTCCACTGTCCCTTTAATGGGTGGAGGATAATAACTGTTTTGCCGACCATCTCTCACCTTAGTGTCAACATGCTTAGAACTGAGAAATGAGGGAGGAGGAGGAAGGTGAGTTTCATCATCACACAGACATACTCACTTCCCCTCATTCCTCAGTTCTAAGTATGTTGGTTAGATTTGTGGGGAAATTATCGAATCACCATGTCTTTGAGAATGCACAAACGTCTAGGGTCTGGAACCCAGTTTTTGGTTTTTTTTTAAATGTACAATTAATTTGCCCTCAACCATAAGTAGACATAGGATTTGTCCGTGGCCGACAGAATGTCCCGTTTCACTCACTGAGTCCTTTTCCTCCCGGTCCAAGGGCTGAGTCACATAAATATTTCCTTCTTGGTCGATCGAGAATGGGAACTTCGGCAGCTTCTCCTTGTTGATTAAGGAATACTGGGCCCCTGGGTCATTCCACTGCACCTGCATGGCCAAAGCGAGTGGTGGGGAAAGATGCGAGGGTGAACAGACTGAAAAGGTGATCGACGGCTTCTATACTCTCACTTGGGAATTGCTCACAACTCTGTCTGCACATGAGCAGTTTCTTAGGGCAATTGAGTAACATGTTTTTAAAATTCTCAACCAGGGGGCCGGCAGACAAGGGAATTCTTCCTTCCCAGAAACAATCTTTACAAACTCACGGGAGAGTCTGTGGGTTGTTTAGTTCTAGAACTCCGACTGGGTGTAACATTTTTTAAAGCAAAGTGCACTTCATATGATGCATGATGAGCTTCTAGAATCCAAAATTAAGATGAACTCAGAGCAATACAAGATTCCTCAAAGAGGTGGTTCTCAACCTACCTGATGCTGAGACCCTTTAATACAGTCCCTCATGTTGTGACGACCCCAACCATAACAGTATTCTCATTGCTACTTCATAACTGTAGTTTTGCTACTCCGACAAATTGCAATGTAGATATCTGATATACAGGATATCTGATGTCACCCCTGTGAAAGGGTCATTCAACACCCAAAGGGGTCGCAACCCACAGGTTGAGAACCACTGACTTAGACTCATTCATTCATTTAGTTGTGATGCCTCATGAGGCTTACCCCCTCAAATATTAAAGGCTGAAAGATCTCAGGAATAAAAGTAACTACTGACCCCCAGAGTTATTCTCCAAACAACAACAAAAAATTCTCAAAAGTAAGACCTGATACATAGACAGGGCCTGGTTTCCCTGATACTGTTACTAACAACATATATTGATGGTATTCCACATGCCATACAACCTACTAGAAAGCAGCTATATTTCACATTGCTGGATGAAAAAAATAAAACGCCCCAATAATGTGTGTGTGTGTGTGTGTGTGTGTGTGTGTGTGTGTGTGAGAGAGAGAGAGAGAGGGGGGGGGGAGAAACTTTGGAGATGTAGGGCCTTGATTACTTATTTTGTTTTGTAATTATATGATGCAAAATGTATCTAGTAAAACAATTAGTGAGGACCACAGCATTGGTCTCTACACATCAAAGTGTGGGTCTGAGTTAGCTATAGATGTCACTTGGGTACTACCTGAGTGATTTTGATGGGGTGAGGATCAGTCAAGTTTTCTCTAATCTCCACAGGTTCTGGTGCTTTCCAGATGTTCTCTCTAACAGTAATGTCCACAGATGTGGTATCACTGAAGGAATTCTCATTCTGGCCCGCCATGTCCTTCACTGAGACCACCAGGTTGTAAGAAGGATTCTTCACTGGATCCAACTCCTGGGATCCTATAGAAGTAGGAGAGGAGGACAAAAGATGTGTCCCCATAGTTGACAGACTTTCCTCTGACTGAGGTTTGTGAGGGCTTGCCTTGACTCACCTTCTGGGGTAAGCGATATTGCCCCTGTTTTGTTGTTGATCTGAAAGTACATAACATTGTTGATTTTGGGAAGCTGGATGACAATTTGATAAAAAAGCTGGCCATTGGGAGTAGCTGGATCATCCAGGTCTGTAGCATTGACATACATGAAAGGCTTGCCTGGTAACAAACATACACAGAAGAAGAGAATTGAAACTTAAACCATCTATCTCCATGTCCTGCCTCACAAGATGCAGACAGCATGGAAGGAAGTATCTGAGTTCCTAACTGGAAAAATTAAACTTTATTTTGTTTCCTATCTTTACCATAGTGTTTCTTCAAAGTATGGTCCAGGAGACTGTAGGAGTCTCCAGGCATATTTCAAAAAGTTAACGATGTTTGAAATCACATCCAGAAAAGATCCATTTAAGAACGAGATAATTTACTGTATTTTAATGTAATTTAGTACAAAATATATCATTACTCTATTGCTATTCATATGTAAGAAACATTCACTTTTCAAGTTTTGGTTATATATCAAAGAATGTCCATAATATTTGAAAATGCTATTAAAATATTCCTCATTTCCTAAACTACAGATCTGTGTGAGGCTAATTTTTGTCATATACTACTTCAACCAAAATAGTATGTGGTGACACCCTGGATGCAGACACAGACCTTCAACCCAATTGTTTTTATTCATCCAGACATAAAAGAAACTTGCAAAGATTCAAACGATGTCATTTTTCCTCATTAAACTATTTTTGTCTCAAAAAATACTTTTCATTAAATACTCTATGTTCTTTTAAATTATTTACTAAATGAGTGTTTCATTCTCTAATATGTTAGCTAATGCTACACTAGACTGACTTTGTGAGAGCACAATTTTGAATTTCCAGAAAATTTTCAGTTAATTGTTTTTCAAAAGTTTTTATAAATTCAATTACAAAAAAGCATGCAAATAAGAACACCATATATTAAAACTACCCAGACCCAAAGGATAGGAGACTCATTTATTATTAGCACTGGTATTTGAAATAAGCCATGGTAAAGTAATTATACCATGAAACCTTTCAGAGGGCAGGAATTATACTTCTTCCCATTCACCCCAGGAGAAACAGCTATTAAACACTGACCAGGATACCACTAGGAATAATTCACAGGTTTAAAACTTTGTGTTCCCTCCAACTTTTAAGATAACACAGAAGTTCCCCAATTGTGAAAATCACTTCTCTAAGAGATTTGATTCATGGAGAGAAAAGATGTTTCTGTCTAGAAGATTCTTATGTAGCAAATTCTACATAAGTGAGTCATTGGTATTCCATCTTAGGGACAAGAGACAGGGACATTGCCGCCATCCCTGAATGGTTATGTGGCTACTGAAGTCTAAGAAAAGGGTTGAGTCACGCAAATGAGTCTTTGATATGAGTGGATAGAAAGATCGAGGGTGTAGACATAGAGGGTAGGCCAACAGAGAAGGTATGGGCCACAGCTGGGGAACAGCTGTAAGGATAGGAGCCAACAGTGACTCTAAGTATCCCACAAGGATATGGGAGAGCAAGCTCATCTTTCCAGACAGTCCTTGGGTGTTCTCGAGCTGTGTGGACTTCAAAAGTTCACTAAAGAATCATAGTTTTGACTTTCATTGTACATTTGTCAAGATCTAGAGACTCTTTTAATGATTTACTTTATTTTTAATTGGGGAGAGGGGTATGTGCACACAAATATGGGTGCCCACAGAGGCCAAAAGGAAACATTGAATGCCTTAAAGCTAAAGTTACAGACGATTTATGAGCTGCCCAGCATGAGTGCTCAGAACTGAACTCGGATCCTCTGGAGAGTAGAAAGGCTCTTGCTGAGCCATTTCTCTAGAAGTCCTAGAGACATTTTTTAATTGTCACAGCTTAGAAAGGGGAGTGTTTCTGGCATCTCATTGATAGAGGTCAAAGATACTTTCAAATATCCTATAGTACCC
Source organism: Grammomys surdaster (assembly GCF_004785775.1). NCBI lineage: Eukaryota > Metazoa > Chordata > Mammalia > Rodentia > Muridae > Grammomys > Grammomys surdaster. Next base: position 296,543 of record NW_021604566.1, read on the forward strand.
AAGACTAAACAGGACCAAGGATGAGAGACTTTGGTCCAGAACAATTGGCACTACTAAACAACACTCAGAGGGCTGTGAAATTTACATAAGAATTCCACTCTTTCATCATCCCACAGACATACTCAGACTGCCATTTTACCTGGGCGAGAGTTCTGCCTCACTGAGCTTTCGTATTTTGACTGGAGAAACATAGGTCGGTTGTCATTGATGTCCTTGACTTCTATAATGATGGGGACTGGGCCGTCCACTATAACTCCATGAGAATCCAAGGCTGCAAGCTGTTGTTCAAGAAAAGAATACCACCCTGTGACTCTGGACTTCAGATACATGCCCAAAAGTCACTTATTGGAACTTAAAATTCAAAAGACCAATGGCCTGGTGACTGTAGAAGATAAAGAAGCCACAAAAGCCCAAATTATGTGCTGCTAAAATAGGGGTCCAATAAGTTAACCCAACCTCATGATGGCAGTGGCTTTCTAGATGTCCAGGGTACTGGACTCAGGACATTGCCCATATGATAGTGTGCTGACTCCTCAGAGCTAGCATAGTGGTCAGTCTACAGAGCACATGGCGGAAAGCAACAGATAAAATGCTTTCAGCTTGCTCTTTTTCAGTTAGCACTCTGCCCTTCTAGCTATTCAGACATGCACTAGGAAGCTATGGGGAAAAGAAAAGGAAGAGCACTTCTAGTAGGACCATTAGGTCCTTCTGCATTCTGGGACCCCAGTGTCTTTATGCAGCACTGATGCTGCCATCACTGTGGTTGTGGGGCCCACACAACAGCCACACACCAAGCACCAGGGCACATCAGAGGCACAGTGGGTTTCAGCCCCAGTACCCAAATGAGTATGGTCGTCTGGGGACTTTGATCATGTAAATTGGATTACTATGGTCAAAAGGCCCTCTGTAGTTGGTTTCAAAGAGGTGGGGAGAAAGAGGGAAAAAGGAAAGGAGGAGGGGGAAGGAGGGAGAAAGGGGAGGAGGAAGGGAAGAAGGGAGGAAAGGAAGAAGGGAGGGAGGGAGGTCATATGAGGATTGGAGCTTTGCATCAATGTCAGGAGAGCTGAACAAAAAACAAGGAATAAAGGTGCTAGGGGATTCCAGGACTGAGGGTGCTGCAGAAGCCTGGGTGTCATCCCACTGTCTCAGCTCACCTGCAGATGATGGACTGCTCTTGTTTCTCTATCCAGGGCTTTTGTATGATACAGAAGTCCATCGTTTTCTATCTTAAATATACCATCTGTCTCTCCCGTTAGTTCAAAATTCACAGCTGGAGGGTTAGCCTTAAACTGAAAAAAAGAAAAACAAATTACATCAGGTTCTGAGGAAAACACACTGCTGTAGAATCTGTAGAAAGACACCAATGTCCATTTTTTTCATTTGTACAAATGCTGAATAAGAAACCCTGAGCCTTTTATAGTGGTAAATGCTAAAATCTTGTCCATGCATCCCTTATGTAACATTCGGAACACGTTTCTCTCTATAAACAAAGTATCATACTATCCAATATGCTACGGAAAGACTGTGATACTTTAAACTGTAGCTAAGGCTAAAAGATAGTTTTCACTGAGTCTCTGAGAGCCATGGTGTTACTAGAATCTAAGAAACATTAAGAATTCTAGCTTTATTGCCAGAACCAAAAGATGTTACTCAATACTTTAAAACTTGTGACAAAGATGAAGACACAAGTTAATGTTAAGGAAAACAGTCTACAGATGTCTTCAATGTCACATATTCCTGAATGATAATCTTTGTGGTGACTTTTTACAACATAGAAAAACTAATCAGTAACTCTTCATGAGATAGTTGCAGCTCCTTTTAAGACAACAGATAAAACATAGGAATTCTACATGAAACTAAGAATATATAAAATTTGTTCAACTTCATTAATAATTTTAAGTGTATCTCATGGGTATTAGGCTGCAAAGAAATAGATATATTGTTGATGGGGTATAATTTATATGACCTATCCGGAAATGACTTGAGGTATAAAGTATAGTCTTTGATAGTAAACAATAATATACAAAATTTGTCTTGGAATTTTTAAACACGAATTACATTATTAGAGTGCAAGAAGAAATGTTTATTATACTAGCAAAGTTGAAAACTCAGATAGCTATGAATTCTTAAAGCATACAGCGTGATCTATATTGATCCTGTAAGCTTCATTATAAAGGACAAAAGACCCAATACTGTGTAAAGTAACAAAAGTACACAAGAGTGAAACCAGGCTGTGGTTGCCTCAGAAGCAGAAATGTGCATGTCAACAATGTGTATAAACGAGGTGAGACAGCATAGACAAACAGGGCTTTACAAATTTACTTTTCAATATTACATGGTTATTAATAATCAGTGCCGCTGTTGGTGTCTTAAGCTGAGTCTAACGTCAATGGGAAAGGTGGAGTGAGACCCTGCTGTTCCTCCATCAAAGAATAAAAATGTTGGTAGATAGTGGCAAACACCGATTTATCAACTTTGTCAGAGCATCAGAATTGACCAAAATCCTCCTGGATGTCAATAAGCACCAACCTGTGCTGTGTGTTGTTAATTTGTCTTATCCCATTGACCTTCCAGCTCAGTGTGAAAGAGGGTAGAAGGGACAGAACAGCCTCACCAGCACAGTGTAGCAGTGGGCAGAGAAGATAGGAACTCCCAAAGCCACTGCCAGGGAACCATCATTACCTAACCTGCTGGTGTCTTTATTTAATCTGAGTCAATTCTCATGACTATTAACGTTCCCGGACTTCTACTGAAAAGAACCATCCAAAACTGGTGGGAATAGTACTTCCCACTTGGAATCTCAGCACTCAGGAGGCTGAGGCTGGAGGATTGGTGCAAGTTTGAGGCCAGCTTAGGATATATAGTGAGCACTAGGCCAACCCAAGGGCTGTATAGCAAGCCCCTGTCATGAATAAAATACCTCGCAAAGGCTTAAGAAACATCACTGAAGAGAGACTGAAAAAAAATATATATATATATAAGTGCTGAGGTATGAAAGGAAAATATTGTCTTCTGGACAAGACACGGATGTTGTACACATGAACTAAATTAAAATTCCACCATGGACGGGGGCAGAGCTACGAAGGCCCCACCCTCACTTAGGAAGTATTGCAGTTGATGGTTGCTGCAGGGAGGGAGAGTCACTGTTCTTAGGATAGGTGTGGTCACTGGCACCACGCTCCAACGGATGATCTCATACTATGCACACATATATGTAGCTCTAACTGGAGTCAGGGGTTGAAAATGAACATTTAAAAAGAGGACATGAAACGGCTTGAGAGATGTGTTGGAAAGGGCTGCGATGGGGGAACTGGAGTGGGGAGCAGGAGCTGGATATGATTAAGATACATTGTATGGACCGTACATGCAACATTTTCCAAGAATGAATAAAAATATTTTAAAAGTAAGTAATCTCCAGACCTGTCAGCAATGGCTACCACTGAAGCTGAGGCAGGAACGATAGCTGAAGCAAATGAGAAACTGGTCAAACATTTAAAGGAAAGGCCATGGAATAAACTGCCCACAGGGGACTTTGCAAACCTCATGCATTAGTCCTTGGAGGCAGCATCCATTAACCGAGCTGCCAGCATGGCTAGCCAAGGTCAGAGAAGGCTCTAACCCCTCATCCCCAACTGATGTTGAGGCTCTGCACAGGTATGAAATGAAGTCAAAGCTGTAAACTGTCTGCCACTCTGCTGGCAGTGTGCTCCAACATGTTCCAAGTACCTGTTGGTAAAGGCTGAGACTTACTGATCCAATGCACCTAACATAATCTGCATCCAGTCATTAGCTGAGCACCAAGCCAAGCAGGAATTTCAGTGGCCTAATATAACAGTGAATACTGACTTTTCAGACTTAGCCCCTAAAAGCCACTAGACAAGTAGTAGTAGCAATATGTCCTGAGGAAGGAAAAGACAGAATGTCTACGTTACCATATCATATCATTTAAAATGTCTACTCTTTAACAAATGACTGTGTGGCATACAGCTAAGTAAGTAACTAATGTATGTTGTAGATACAAAAACTGTTCCTAAGGAAGCCCTCATCTTGAACTTGCTAAAGATGATCTATTTTAAATAGATCCAGAACTAAAGGAAGCCATCTCTAGAAGGCTAGGGAAAGCATAAAAATAAGTCATACCAAATACAGACATAAAAGTTTTGTTTTCTTAAAATAGGATTTCTGGAGTTGAAAGTATATTAGCTAAAATAAATATTTAAGAGAGCTTGAAAAAATATTTGAGCTGGTGGAAAACCAGAGAACTTGAAAATGAACTGCCTACCTTAAAATACAAAAATGGAGGAAAAAAAAACAATATCAACAAAAATGAAGGCCTGAAAAGGCACCATCAAGGAAGTGCATACATGTACTGTGAGAGTCCCAAGAGGAGAAGAAGAGTGAAAGGAGACAACAGATTATTTGAAGACAGAATGCCTAAAACTCCCCCAAATGTAAAGAAGACATTCATAGACCCATCCATGAAGCTCAGTAAACTCTGGAAGGAGGAAATTACAGACACATGATCCTAGATGCAGCACAATCAAATTTTTGAAAGACAGAGTATCAAAAAAAAAAAGCAGAAAGAATTCTAGTAAACCTAAACATCATGACACAGAACTTTTCGATAAAATTAAGAGATTTCTCAGTAAGGCCAAAGGCTGTAAAATAACACATCCCAAGTGCTACAATTGATGAGACAAGTAAGACTTCTATAATCCAATAGAACAATTCTTCAAAGTGAGAGTAAAGTTAAGCTAGAACCAGTTAAAACAGAGCTTAAGGCAAACTTGTTACAGATGAAAAGTAAGAACTAGGCAGGGTGGCTCATACCAATAATCTCAGCACTTGGGAAGCTAAAGCAAAAAAAAAAAAAAATTCTTGCTAGCCTGGGCTACAGAATGAGATCCTATTCAAAAGGAACGCCAAGATACAGGGTTAATATGCCAGGAAACCACAGCTATTGTAGACATTTACATATCTAAATGTTAGAGACAGTCTCTAAAGTGCATCAAAGACTGGGAGAGTGGACAGAAATATTTGGATAATGGAACTGTCATTACTAACAATTTCAAGACTTCACTTTCAATAATGTGTAGAGCAAATCAAAAACCACTAAGGAAAGAAAGCTCTGAATAACACCACAGACAAACCTGAAGCTATACCAACAGAGTACTCCAGCCAACTAAAGGAAATTGTACAGAATATTCCCCAGAATAAATCCTATGCTAAGTGATAAAGTCATAAAAAATTTAAAGGATACAAGTCATACAAAAAATATTTTCACTTATACAATGAGTTGAAATTGGAAACCTATAGTAAGCCAGAGTTAAGGCTTTACAAATACAAGAAATAACAATATGCTTTCATAATCAACAGGTTAAAGATCAATTCTAAGTGAAAATGGACCTAACCTAGATGTCCATTTCCTTGTCATTTCAAACAGTATAAACACAGGTTCACAAGGATCTCTTGTGGGACACACAGTCCTTAAGAAATGTGTCCAGGTATAGCATAACTGGATGGCATGGAAATTCTATTTGATAAAGAATAGTGCTTGCCAATCCTGTGCCCAAGGCTCAGGAAACACTGTGGAAGAGAGGGTGACTGTCCGAGCCCTACGGTCAGGGAGTTTATTGTGAGATTGTGTCTCCTAGTAGCATCAATAAATTGAGTAGGTTACATGTAAGAATATACATATATATCTTTATACACATGGGATAACAATTTGTGAAAAAAGCCATAAATTTGAAGGAGAGTGGGGAAGGTATGTGGAAGCGTTTGGAGGAAAGATAGGGAAGAGATAAATGATGAATTTATAATCTCAAAAAAAGGTTAGAATTCATGCAAATGTTTGAGTTCCACAAAATGACCATAGGAATCTGGCTCTGTAGTATTCAAAGTAAGGCATAATTGACTTTGGAATAAATTAAAATTATTTTATAAGTACTTGTTAAATGATTTCCTACTTTGAATTATTTAAAGAAAAATTTTAATGTATACTCCTGTTGCTAAGAATAATACGTAGCAGGGGCTATCAAACCGAACTTTAGGGGGGAGATAAGTGATATGTGCTATGAACTCAGGTTTTATAGAGAATAAACTTTATTTAATTATGGAAAGAAGTTCACAATTGCTAAACTGGTATTCATGGGAGCCTGTCCTAAGCATAGTTAATCCTGGTAATAACCCTACGTTCTGCGAAAGTATAGTACAGGCAGCCCACACACACTAGCTACAGGCCAAGCTATGGAAATGTTTTCTCCTTTAAGATTTTTCCTTCCCAGATGACCCTAGCTTGTGTCAAATTGACATAAAGAAAAGAAAACAAACAAACAAACTCCAGCCAGAACAGTAGGGAAAGTAAACTCTAACTACAAAGATATCACAAACATAATAATCATCACAAATACTTGGAAAGCTATGAAAGAAAGACGGAAGGAAGGAAGGAAGGAAGGAAGGAAGGAAGGAAGGAAGGAAGGAAGGAAGGAAGGAAAACAGCAGCAATGCAGCAGATGCAGACACACAATGCTAATAGAAATGTAAAATTACTCACTTGCCTGAGAAAATTTTGTAGCTCGACAAAAAGTTAAAATGATAAACATTCAGGTTGCATGATCAATAGATGGCCAGCAGGAAACCAACTCAGTGACATCTTTGGAGGCTCCAGGTCTGACAATATCAAGACCGTTCCTGTTTCTTTTTTAATTGTATCTTGCTATTTTATTTTTATTGTATTTTTATATTTTTCTTCTTTTTACCCACAGGTCCTTTGTACATATATGCTGGCTTCCAGCTTTCCAGTCTAGTGTTTGCATGGGCTTCTCAAATGTGTGCGTGAGTGGCTGGCTGTTTCCTCTCTCTCTCTCTCTCTCTCTCTCTCTCTCTCTCTCTCTCTCTCTCTCCCTTATGTTTATTTTGTCCAATTCTGATGCGTTAGTTTTTGTTTTATCTTATTTTATTTTACTATTATTCCTTAGAAGCCTGTTCATTTTCTAATGAGAGAATAGAAACGGTGTGGGTGTAGACGGGAAGGGAAGGCGTTCATGTCTTACTGAAAGCCAGGGGACCTTCTGGTGAGCACAGAACGAACGGTGATCTACTCTATTCCGAGCTAAGCAGCATACAGACTTTTGGTGTTCACCAGCTTCCACTCTCAACTCTGGACCATCTATTACCTTTTTGCTAAACTAACACATCCACCCTCTGCCTGTTGCTGATCCAATGACTGTTTTCTTCCATACACACTGCCTCATCTTCCAATACTCAGTCCACAGAGGCTGGAACCTGTCTGTTCACCCACTACCATCTTCCTTGAAAATCAATTCTTTTACAGTTTTTAGTAACAAAAAAAGATATTTGAGCTGATACATATAGCAGTCAATTCAGTGTGTATGCATGTATAAACATATACATGACGAATATATAAAAGTGTTTGTCAATTTCAAAACTAAATAAAATTTGTCAATCTTTCGTCTACTGTCCTATGACTACCTCTCACAAGACTCTTCCAGGCATGGATTTGCTTTTCAGTTCCTCTTCCAGCCAGGAAACTCACCAGGGCAGGAGATCTTTTATGCCCCCATCATTGAGAAGGGTGCTTTGTATACAGTAGTGTTGAGGTTTGGTCTATTGCTATGTATTGTAATGCTAAACTCTACACTAGAAGGTCTAAGCCTACGAGTGACTTCTCATGTTTACACATTTTTGTTGTGCAAACCTTGTTCCTTGATTTAAAACTATTTGTTAGACAATATTGGCTACAGCCAGTTACTGGAGGAATTAGAGATACTTGGGGTACCCGTGACCTGGTTGGAGGAGAGACTAGGGGCGGAGGAGGAAGAAGGGGAGAGAGGAAGTCGCCATGATGGGACCAAGAGCACATGGCCAGGAGAAAAAGCAAGTATCTGGGGTACACCACTGGGGAGGTAGCCAGGACAGCAGTTAGAAGAGTAGATTAGGGGCTACCCCCCAGTAATTGTCAAAACCAAATATAATAACCATGGTCTGAGTCTCATTTATTGTAAGATAGTTGGGTATAAGCTTAAATTGGCTGTACCTCACAGTAGACATTCTGATCATACTTAAATAAATAAATAAATAAATAAATAAATAAATAAATAAATAAATGTGATGCCTGGTGTGTAAACTTCGTATCAGATTGTAAAGTATAATGTGCTAAGGAAATGAATAAAAAATGTCAGGGAGACTCTCCGACATGAGCTCCCTTGCAGGGCAGAAAATGAGAAAGACTCCTGCATTTTCCCTGGCCCTGTCCAGCTTTCAGTCAAAAGGCAGATCTTTCTGACCAGAAGCTTAAGCCCATTTGAACTGTACAACATACTGGTGAATTGTCCTGTGCTGTTTAAGCTTGTCAAACATGGGCTCTGGGAGCAAGGAGAGCTCCTGTCCCAGATACCAGCTTGGATATTTCAAGTGTCCTCTAAGAATTGTTGGAAAATGAGCTGACCTCCACAACTCTGTAACAAAGAGGTGGAAGGGGAGCAAAATAGCACAAAAGAAAACACACTGTGTCCTTGAGAACGCTAAGAGACAAACTATTCCCGCTCAAGGTCACTACTGTTTGTCTCGTGTTATAAAAAATGCCTGTGGCGGGAAGAGAAGGCAGACACCCGCATCAGAAGTCTCTTATTCTCCACATATTTCATGTGATGTACATTGTATGTGGTGCATGAGCGTGTGAGCATAGAGCTTGCATTTCCCTGCACACACACACGAGGAAGCCAGGACAGAGTGTCTTTGCCTATTACTCTCTGCCTATTTGCAATGGGACAGAGTCTCTCAGTGATACAGAGCCTGCTATTTGGGGTAGGCCATGAGTGAAGATCATCTCTCGGCTCAGTCGTTCTCCTTCCACCCCCGGTAGTTCGCCATTATCGTTGTTTGAAAGTGAAGTGCCACTCACATGTTTGGGTCCCAGCTGCTGGCCCTGTTTTCTGTTTTGGAATTTTTGGAGGTGGAGCTCACTGAAGGAAATACATCACAGGGTCACTAGAAAGAGGCCTTGAGGTTTTATAGCCTGACCCTCACTTCCTGTTTTCTCTCTGCTTACAGAGCGTGTATGAAATTTGAGCAGCTGGTCTCACTCCTCCTGCCCTGCCTACCATAACTGTATCCTCCCCAGCACTGTGAGCCAAAGGAAACCCTTCTTCCCGTAAGTTGGTTTTTGTCAGGGTATTTATCACAACAACCAAAAATAAGACTAAAATCATCACAGTACTGGAAAAGGTGATTAACGTGTCCAGCATGCCTTAGACAACCACAAGTAAGAGCATCAACCTGGGTTCAGAAGAGGCAGAGAGGAAGTCATGCTGTGGCCACACATAGAAGCCTCCCACCCCCTTCAAACATCTCATAGGCCAAGCTCAGTGAGCAGATGTCCTAATGATCAGAGAGTCGACACCTCCTGAAGTCAGTAAGTTTTCCACTCGGGGTAGAGGCGGAGTGCTGACCTCCTCTGAGAGGAACGGAAGCGCTGGCCACAGGCATAATTAAGGGAGCGTGTGTGAAGATGCCAGCTCCAGTCGGTCATATGCTACACCCTGCTCTGCAACTCAGCTTCATCAAAGTCACAGATGATAAAAACTGCCCGCCTCCGTGTTACTCCCTGCTGTTCAGTAGAGATGAGGTCAAAGGTCCACTGTGAACAGGAGAACTCAAGATAACAAAGACCAGCCTTTACCTGGAATATGATTTGACTTGGTTCTTGACCTTCAAAAATAGAGAATGTCATGGGCTTCAGGGGACCGCTGAACTTCCCTTCTTGGCCATATCCACTTGCCTGTTAATAAAGAGAGAGAAGGCGAGCTGAGTATGAATGTACGTGTCACTTGCTGGAACAATGGATGGAGCCAAGGGTTCCAAAATGGCCGAAAACAGTGTAGACCTGGTCAGGGCACAAACTGATCTAGTGTTTACTGAAGGACTCTCCTACTCTGCCAGAGTAGTCTGCCATGAGCTTCAAATTGCCTTTTCTCATTTAGCCATGAGAGCTACCACCCCATGGGAAGAAACTTAACTCCCATGTTACAAAGGAGACTTCTAAGGGAGAAGCCCAGGGTAAAACATGGGTGTGCCAGGCAGGTACAGCAGATGCTCTGTCTTACCTAAACAAAAGTCTCCAGCCTCCCAGGAGCCACTCTGCCTTCTAAATTATACATGGTTACATCAGCTTTTTGAAATACCTCCCATCACGTAAAATGTTCTATGACATTTGTGACGTGTCTCCAGCATTCTGGAGTCTATAGTCACCTCAAAGGCAGTTGAATTGATCAGAGGGGGAAAGAATGTGTAGATAGTTTAGCACAATGCCTACTTGGCACACAATCACGTGGTAAATTCTGGTCAAACTGGAACTTCAGCATACCTCACAACTGACCAACACTTTATATTCACTTGCAAATATTAAAATCATAAAGTGTTTACTTCGAGCAGTGGTCTCACATGGTTCTAAAGTCTAAAGACCTTAGAAATCTAAGCAGCTCTACAGTCACTCAAATGCAGACCATGATGGTAAGGAAAGTTTATAATTGCTAAGCTGGTATTCATGGGAGCCTGTCCTAAGCATGTTGAATCCTGGCAATAACCCTACGTACTGTGGAAAGTATAATACAATTAGTCCTGTTGAGACTAAGGCGTAGAAATGTTATTCCCCCTCAGAGTAACCAGAAGCAGAATTTGAACCTGCAACTCTGGAACCAGCCTTCTCACTGGTTGACAGTAGAGCAGGTGGACAGGCATCTAAACCCAGAACCAGAAGTCAGTGTCATAATCTGAATGCAGGCCTCTCCTTACTAATGGGAAAGGACAGCTATGGCTGGCATTTTTACCCCTCCCTGTTGTTCTCAGAGAGGCCATTGGCTTTGTATGTGCAACTGGAGCAGTCACCCAGAGCTGTGAGGAGACAGTGGTCCAGAGAGAAAAGCCTCTATATATCACAGAATGGTTAACCATGTCCTGAGTTTATCATTTGGGCTTCCTGTTGTTATCTCTGAGAAATAACCCTTCATTTATTTAAGTTGCTCCAAATCACAGTTTCCTGTTATTTGCTTCTAAAAGCATTTTTAACTTCCACAATAATTTTCCAGACTTCAAGCCACCGCCTCTCTGAGCTTGCCTTCCTTCAGGAGCCCTTCATTCCTTCTTCAGGGCTTCTCCAGCTCCATTACTTCTAGAAGGTGAAGCAGGAGAACTGGGCACAAGCCTCCAGTGTCACTATGATAGATCTAAGACAAGGGCAGTGTTTTCTTCAGTGTTACCAGCGAGCTCCTCTGAGACTTGACTCCCAGTGAGACCACCCAGTGAGCAATCAGCCTTGCAATTACCCACACCAATGGAAACTTCCTTAGCCCACAGACCTCACAAACAAGGCTACATTTTACATATACAGAGGAGCTCACACACTGCAGGGAGGGAGAGTCAGTTCCAGGGTTCAAAGTTGCATCCTTGTATCAGGGCAACAAATCTTCCTTCCCTCCCATTAACATGACTATTGGGGCTATAAAGATTTCAAAACGAATGTGTACAATATGAGTCACCGAACCACACCGCCAGAACTGAGGAGGATGGCATAGTGGAAATGGCAAAAAGACAGCTTTCATCTAGAGAGAGGAAGGCAAGTCACCTCAGACAAGAAGGAAATGAGCCCACCACCAGCAAACTACTACAGCCGAATGTTCATTCTCTCTATCTCAATGCTATTTCCTAATTCACAATCATGTAACCACTTCCTATCTCTGTGCTCGGTGCTGAATAAAGCCTACGATGACCTCATTCATTATGGAGGGCAGGTCTATATGGATATAGGTGCTGGGCATTTGAAATACATGCTACTAGTGGCTCTTATGTATTCAGAGCTTAGGCTGAGCTACTCTTTGATTCAAAAGCTCCTCTATGTCAAACGCTAGGATTAGACCCAGCCCAAAGGACAGAAAACTGAGGTTGAAAGCTTAAAGCTACTCAGTCCATTTCCTGTCACGGGCAAGTGGTAGCCACAAATTAGAAGCTGGCTCTGACTTTACTGTCCTCCTATGATAACGTAAGCAGAAAAGACAGGAAGAGCAATGGTCCTCATTCAGACCCAGGCCGTGAGAATTCTCCTAGGAACTGAATAGCAGTCACCTCGTTATCCTTGAAGGAGGCTCTAGAAAGCTTGGTTCAGTTCTAAGATATGAAGGATGGGATGATAAAAATACATTATGTAATATGTTAAAATGTAAATATATATTATGTATAATGTATGTTAAGGAAAACATTAAAAAATTTTTAAACTGTACAGGCCCTAGGAGGCTTTGAGGACTTAAAATATTGTTTTGGGGTACAAGAAAATGTGGTGTGTTGTTTTGGGGTACAAG
>NW_021604566.1:308923-314022 GCF_004785775.1 Grammomys surdaster
TTGTTTTGGGGTACAAGAAAATGTGGTGTGTTGTTTTGGGGTACAAGAAAAAAGGAAGCAAGATTTTTAGGTGCAGCAACCTAAAAACTTCCTTTTTATGGAAAAAAGCAAAACCACACCTGAGATCTTGGCTCATATGACAGTGACACTTTGGACGTCCTTCTGCACCACAAGAACCTCGTGAGTAAAACAGAGATGGTACCCCACTGTCTACCCAATACCCAGTTTCCATTCTGTTCCGTGCTGGAAGCCTGTCAGACAATAACCACAACAGAAGACGTGGCTAAAGACAGATTTAACTAGGAACCTCCAAGACATTTATGAAAACAAAAATACCTTTCATAGAAAGGTGAAAACAGGAAAAAAATAGTTTCTTGATGTGCTTTTGTGGGTAGTTTTTGTAATTATTTTTTAAAAGTTGGGTTATCCTTCATCTGATAGAGGGCTAATATCCAATATATACAAAGAACTCAAGAAATTAGACTCCAGACAACCAAATTACCCTATTAAAAAATGGGGTATAGAGCTTAACAAAGAATTTTCAACGGAAGAAACTCGAATGGCCGAGAAGCATCTAAAGAAATGTTCAGAATCCTTAGTCGTCAGGGAAATGCAAATCAAAACAACCCTGAGATTCCATCTCACACCAGTCAGAATGGCTAAGATTAAAAACTCAGGTGATAGTAGATGCTGGCGAGGGTGTGGAGAAAGAGGAACACTCCTCCATTGTTGGTGGGACTGCAAGATGGTGCAACCACTTTGGAAATCAGTGTGGCGGTTCCTCAGAAAATTGGACATAGCATTACCCGAGGATCCAGCTATACCACTCCTAGGCATATACCCAGAAGGTGCTCGAACATATAATAAGGACATATGCTCAACTATGTTCATAGCAGCCTTATTTATAATAGCCAGGAGCTGGAAAGAACCCAGATGTCCTTCAACTGAGGAATGGATTCAAAAAAATGTGGTATATTTACACAATGGAGTATTACTCAGCTATTAAAAACAATGAATTCGAGAGGTTCCTAGGTAAATGGATGGAACTAGAAATTATCATCCTGAGTGAGGTAAGCCAATCACAAAAGAAGACACATGGTATTCACTCACTGATTATTGGATATTAGCCTAGAACCTTGAAATGCCCAAGATGCAACTCACAGGCCACATGAACCCCATAAAGAAGGAAGACCAAGTGGGGGTGATTCGGTCCTTCTTAGAAGGAGCAACAAAATACTCAAGGGAGCAAATATGGAGACAAAGTGAGGGACAGAAACTGAAGGAGGGGCCGTCTCAAGACCACCCCACCTGAGTATCTATCCTATGTGCAATCACCAAAGGTAGATGCTGATGTGGAAGACAGGAAGTGCATGCTGATAAGAGCCTGATATGGATATCTCCTCAGAGGCCTTCAAGAGTCAGACATATTCAGAGGCAGATGCTCACAACTAGCCATTGAACTGATCATGGGGTTCTCAATAGAGGAGTTAGAGTGAAGACTGAAGGAGCTGAAAGGGTTTGTGGCACCATGAGGAGAGCAACAATACCAACCAACCACAGCTCCCAGGGTCTAAACCACCAGCCTGGGAGCACTTAGGGGGGGATCCAGGGCTTCAGCTGAATATGTAAAAGTGGAGGGCCCTGCTGGGCATAGGTGGAAGAAAAGAACCTTACCCTCTTGCGCATCCAGCCCCCATGAGGGTGGGAATTTCGAGGGTGGGGAGGTGGGAGTGGGGGGGTGTAGATAGAGGTTACATCCACAGAGAAGAAGGAGGAAGGGCGAGGGGATTGGGGGTTCCGAGGGGGTGGTGGGGGATGGGGTAAGGGGACAACATAGGAAATGTAAATAAATCATCCAATAAAAAAAAAAAGAAAGAAAGAAAAAGAAAAAAAAAAGTTGGGTTATAGAGACTTATAGGTGAATCACTGTAAGTCCTTTCTATGGCCATAGGCTACAGGTGAAGGGTGAGTTTGTTTAGTCTAGACTTCTGGCTGTAGCTCGGTGGTAGGATGCTTTTCCATGTACAAGGTCCAGGGTTTAGGCATCAGCAGCAGAAACTGAAACAAATAAACCTATAACCATAGAGCTAAGCCTTTCCATTCCATGGCTTACTAGCTTCTAAGGGCTGAGGATAAAGTGCACCCTTCAGCTGAAGGGCAACCATGGGGCTGGTGGTCACTGCACTGGACACAACACACGAGAACACAGCACATCTTTCTGTACAGTTTTGATAAGCCACCTTTAAAAAAAGTGGTGATGACTGTTTTTTCATGGTATAGAGTGGAAGGATGTCAGGAAATATCCTGCAGACACCCTCTGTGCTTACCAGATAAAGTATGAGAAGACACAGGAAGTGAAGCTGGGCAGAGACCATCTTTCTCTCTTCCCTTGGACTCCTGGGAGTGAACCAGAGATAAATAGTGTTAGTTACCAGCCTGCCAAGTCACATCTTTCCAACAGTCAGAATCTTTGGATGACCTCCAGTCACAAACCTAACAAAGTAGGGTCCTCAGAGGCCAACTCTAGCCTGTGTGGAATGGCCAAGCTTCCGGAAGCTTCTTGCTCTCCATCTATAGCAAGCAATTCACCAGTCAGCATCTCCAAACAAGCACTGTAATGTTTGTGATTGTTTCACTTCAGAGTCTTAGATCATAGGAAGAACAGATCTTGCTCACTCATTTTTGCTCTGCATTTTTTTTTATGATTTTTATTTGTTCTCATAGGTGAGGAGATGCACTGTGAAGGATGCCAGCAAAGCTAGGTCAGACCATTTTTGTGGTTCTGAGTCAAAGCTGCAAATACATGAGATTCCGCAAGTGCAGGAAAGCCAAGAATTTCTACAACCTTCCCAGACCTCGCCTGCTGCCTCCTGGGTCTTCTGAATATTATTACAGCCTGTGCTTTTGAGGGCTCAAAAAAAACCTCATACTATTTCCTAGCTCCACCACCCCTTTAAGGCTTTACGTTTCACAGAAATTTTAACTTTCTCCTGACATGTGTCATGACTAACTGATTCCAGTATGTAAATAATATTCACACTTGGCCTGTAAGGCAACATGGCTGCCAAAGTAAAAATAAATAAAATTTTAAAGGAACAAACAAGGAATCAAAGCATGTATTCATTTTGACAAAATTCCAAGCCAGTTTATTATTATCTTTAGGGATTATGGATGGCCTTGCCTTAAGTTCATTCTTCCATTTGTTTAAAGTGTTCTACATTGAATATGTATCCATATCCATATGCCAATAGCATAGAAAAATAACTAAAACTTTAATCGCTATAATATTTTTAAATGTTCTTAAGAGGAACGTGATGATATTCACTTTAGCCTCACAAAAGCCCTGGGTGACAAAAGCAACATGTGACACCTTCAGACCCCCTGGTTGAAAAGCCCTTTAAATGCCTCCACGGCGTGGGGCAGACAGCGCCACAGAGCCAGGCAGCCCAGGAGGCCCAGCCCTATTCCAACCATAAGTGAAGAATTTCATTGCGCTGCACCCCAGTTTCCTTATTTGGAAAATGTCTAGTGACTACTTAATAGTAAACACGCAATAAGGAGTCATAAGGAATTGTCACTGGGGTGTCACAGACAAGGAAGTTAGATTTAAAGTTGAGGAAATTGTCTAAAGACTCTCGGCTAAGAGGTGGCAGGTCAGACAAGGCAGGCAAGGCAGGTGGACTCAAAACGCCAAATCTTCTTTCAGCTCCTTCTTCTATGTCTATGTAATGTGACAGAAACAAGGATGCAGACAAGGCCACATAGGTAGGGACATTTATTCAATGTACAGATCTCACACACATGACACCTAAATTAAACAACTCACTCCAGGGTTCCATGGCTGGTTTAAGGAAACACTAGAATTAAAGCCCTAGATTCTTTAATTCGTTGGCTGTTTAGAATTCAGTTTTTATAATAACAGAATAAATTTGGTAGACATGTAAAATATCACTTTAGATTAAACTAATTATAATTAAATCCAGATGAGACATGTGCTTCAGTATTGAACACTGCTCATTCACTTCAGGAAAACATTGAAACGTGTTACAAGTCTTCCAAGATTCTAGAATATTGTGAGAGGAAATACAAGCAGCTCTACATAGCCACAAATTCTAAACTGCAGATTCAACTAGCCACAGATAAAAATTATATTGAGGATAGGGACAGGAGGCACATGCCAGCACTAAACACATGGCACATTTGTTTCTTATCATTCCCCAAACAAGAAAAGATAATGATTCCTGTGGCATTTACAATGAACTAGGCATTTAAGCTGGCGAGACAGCTCAGGAGGATAGTGTGGTGCGGAAGAGTAAGATTGCCATGGCAGCATGACCAGAGATCATTATGTAAAGCCAAGTACAGTCGGCTTGGAAGACAAGTGCTGCAGCTCTTCTTTTATACGCTGAACCTGGCCTCAAAATTCAATATGTGTGTGTGTGTTTCTATATTTGTGTCCACAGGTCAGGAAATTGGAAAGACAATTATGAGGGGGGAAGGAAGAGGTCTTGAGAGATGTGGGCGGTAGAGCAAAGTAATACACGGAATGGGAAAGCGGGGGCGGAAACCCACAGGGAAGGGAAGGAAAACGGCCGGAGCTAACCTTACATGTTAATTACTTCGAAATTAAAACCAATTATGCAGCTAGGTAATCTAGAGCTGGTTCAGAGGGTAGAGGACGTGGGTGGTTACATGCAGCATCACATCCTTATACCTAGGAGCCTTGCGCAGCATCGATCTGCTATCTGTAGCTGTCCTAGACACTGCAGGGCTCCCCATGCGCACCGAGGAATGTGTATGCTAAAGCTTTCCTTGTTAAGATAGCAAGATCCACACGATCACTATCAACCTATACTTTCCTATTCCAAGTGAAAGAACAGCGCTGAGCTACTGGTGGTCTCACTCCCAGAATTCCATAGCATCCAAGATCTTCACAAGCCCTGCCAAATCTCTTAGGTTGGCTTATCTGCCACTCCCTCCCCACACCCTGGCCACTGTGCCCTTTGCCCAGATCACTGGATCTGTGTCCTGTACTAGCTGCTCTCCCCACCTGCCACAGGCGGGGGTGGGGGGGTGGGGGGGGTGGGGGAGTGGGGGGG
>NW_021604566.1:314122-321062 GCF_004785775.1 Grammomys surdaster
GCGTTTGCTTAACAAAGCCTGGTTGTGAACCCTTCTCTCACACTGCTTCTGCTTCTCACCCATCAGGGTCCAGCTTACCTGCTTACTTACAGACTTCTTACATGCACCAGACAGGATGCTAGGAACTCAGCTCCCAAACAAGAAGCACAAGTCTGCCACTGCGGAGCTAGACCCTTTTCCTGCTTCCTGCAGGAAGTCATCCTTGATCTCCAGATAGAGGCCGCTTCCTTTTGCATTTCTTACTTTTATTATTTTTCTTTTATTTATTTATCCTTTGTTTATTTTATTTACTTATCCTTTATTTATCAGTGTTACTTCCTCCACTAAAAAAATAAAACCCAGTGGACTAGAGGTCTTGTTACTTTTTAACCTCCAGGGTGCTTCATACCATAGCTCACACATACTAAAACCTCAGCAGATGTTTGTGAATTCTACAGCATCCATCATTGTCTAACATGGAAAGCCTATTAATTTGTTCTCATCTATAAGCTTTCAGAATAAATATTACTCTCATTAAAATGACTATTCACTAATCTGAGATTTAAAGCCTAATCTTGAAAGTATAATTCTTTTTTTAATTGATGAAAAGGGTTATTTCTCTGTTAAATGCAAGTAAGAGTTTTGCTTCAATAAATGATTGAGAAATAGCTAGAATATATTCTCTTCCACTGAACTGATTTTTTTTTCTAGGATCTTTAGTCTTACAAAGAATTACAAATTGAAATGACAGAAAAATCAACATTAACAAAATAAAGGTCTTATGTCAGCGATTCAGAGAGTGATCAAAAGTCACCTATTCTTTGTCAAGCGCCTTTGGTCTTTCCACTCACAGCCTAGTTTCCTGTGGGAAATAACAATAACCACTTGCCATGTTTCCAAAAGGGTGCCATGACTTGTTGAGTTGTAAGAAGCATGAACCCTGGAGATCGATGGTTTGGGGCCAGGCTTCTGTGCTGACTTACAGCCTTGGCCACTCACCTTGAAGCACAAGGCAGTGAGAGTATCCATATTTGAGAGTGACTGGACTCAAGGAGTTAATATTGGACAGCATGTGCTATCTGCAATCTGGTCTCTCTCGGTCAGAACTTAAACCATTGTCCTGGATGTCTCCATGACTCCTTTCACAGCCCACTTTCTGACAGCCCCCCCCCCCCACAGCCTCCACACACACAAATGTAACAGCAAGGTGAAGCCCTGATTCAGAGCAAACTGCACCAATGCTTGGGGTCAGACAGGCCTCGCTTTCACTTCCTCTTCATGGGAACATGACTCACTAGGTGAGTATCTGACCATGGGTCATAAGGACTCTGACCGGAAACCACTGTTTAAAGTTAAGCTGCCTAAAGCCACTGGATACCCACGTCATAGGACAACTTGGAGCCACTATCTGGACAGGGCTCAACTGACTGTTTCAGAGAACTCCGTGGTCTCTCCTCTGAGACTCCTGGAAGGGTTGACCCAACCATCTGCTTAGAAATTTTGCTATTTGCCAGGTTCTCCCTCAGGTGCAAAGAACAATTCAGACAGTTCCTATGGTGACTATCTGAAAGGCCAAGCTACCTGTAGTGACAAAGATCAAAGGCTCTGGGCTCTTAATAAGTTTTGAAAAGAAGACCTCAGTCACCTTATCCAGCAGGTGGCTTATCAGGACCTTGACCTCAAATGTGAAACTCTCTTG
The DNA here is from genome assembly GCF_004785775.1 of Grammomys surdaster. NCBI lineage: Eukaryota > Metazoa > Chordata > Mammalia > Rodentia > Muridae > Grammomys > Grammomys surdaster. Next base: position 315,801 of record NW_021604566.1, read on the forward strand.
GGGAGGTGTCCTCACTCAGTCCACCATAGCCTGGAAGTCACAGATGTCCCAGCAGACTGTACAGGATCACAACACAAAGGCAGTCAGTTGGCACTTATGAGCCTGTCATTGAATTATCTTATGATTTCCCCCCCCCCAGAGAACTCTGTGAAGCAGACACCACATGCATTTGAGATGAAAATATCAAAAAGCAAAAGTCAGAGAAGTTAAGAGACTAGGCCAAGGTCACACTGCCAATTTCATTCCCAAGCCTGAGATCTCACTGCAGGGTCTTCTAACCTGAGAACGTCACTTTCATCACTGTATCTGTCCACATATTTCAAAAGATTTTGCTTTTACTTTGTGGTTGTTCAACCTCTTCCTACACCAACATGACTCACCTTGACCTAAAACACACACCTCCCACCACGCCAAGGCAAGAATTGTATCAGCTGGAAAGATGTTTGTTCCTACATAGATATATTTGTGAATTACCATTTCCTACTTCTCCTCTGAGCTTCACCCTGGACGTCTCTGGGTTTTAAGGGAGCCCAGTGTGATCAGATGAATAATGCATCTTCTTCCCAAGTTCATATGTCTGTATGCTAACTCCCAACTTCCCCGTGCTACCTCATTTTGAGTTCTTCATAGAAAACAAAATTACAATGAAACCATCAGGGTGGGCCCTAATCCAAGATGGCTGCTGTCCCCATAAAAATGGAAAATTTAGACAGATTCATAAATACAGAAAGAACACTACTTGAACATGAAGGCAGCCATCTACAAACCCAGAGAGTGGCCTGGGACAGAATTTCCTCCACAGATCTCAGAAGAAACCCCGCCGACACCTAGATCTTAGACTTGAACTCCAGAACCATTAGATGGTGAACTGTTTCAGCCTCTCATCCCTGTCTTTAACTGAACCAGGTGTTGTTATCTCAGGACAGGGACTTCCTCAAGGGAGACTTTACTATGTTAATACTCTATTATACATAACATGGCATCCCAGAGGAAACACAAGAAGCACAAGCATGAACAATTCTCTTCCTGGTCTCTAATGCCTCCAAATGGCTTTAAGCCATTTTAAGACACTCTTGTCATTTCTGCATTTATCTGAGTAATTACAGGGACTTTCTAGGTCTCAGATTTCCAGACCTAAAGAACTCAGCATGCAAACATTGGTCCATACCCACACCTGGTTAAAAACTCAGTGCTAGGCAAATCTTAAACAAGATCAGCCATCTCTTCGTCTTTTTATCTTTTTTTGGGGGGGTTGGATGAGAGGGACACCAATGGGCTTTAAAATAACTCATCCAACAACAACGAATGAGCCATGCATAAAGCACAAGAGGTGGGGGAGAAGGACACAAAATTAGTTTATTTCAGGGTAGTTTGGGCAAGAAAGGATGTGACTGGACTCATAATGCCACCAGGACTAAGCAGTGCCTCATAGTCTGTGTGTCATTTATTTTACAGCGGCATTGTATATTGCTAAGAGCAGCATAAATTCTAAGGCAAGGCCAGATATGAATAAAGATCAGATTAAAAATTGGCTCACACCATTGTTCACCAAGCCATGCCGAGGTCACCCGAGCCCATCTTTCTGCTCTGGCTCACAAATCACTGGCACCAATTACATTGCTTAAGTAGAAGCTGACCAATTTGTGCTCCTGACAAATTAGGGACCCAATTAAAGCAGCTCTTAATAAGCTAGAAACAAGCACCCAGGCAGAAAATGAGGTCTGCTGCCTCATGCTGCAGACTGATGACTCCCCCTGAGGTGAGAAGCAGCCTGGTGCACTTTGAGCTGAAGGAAAAGAAGAGGAAGGAAAGAGAACAGACAGCCACACAGCTACCCCAGACGCCCCACCAAATAAGTTTCTTGGTCTCACTAAATGGTACAGCGGAAATGCATATGAGTATCTGGATTTATGTGTCCAAAACTGAAGGTTTTTATTTTATCAGTAGGTTCATGATGGGATACATGAATTCACAAGGGGATACATAGTTCCCCTAGATAACTCAAAATTATTTAAAGTTGTATAATTAATCATAATAGGAATTATCAACATAATTATCTTTATTAAAGAAAAAGATGGAGCTCTTGGGAATATTTTGAGAAACACGGTCATGCTTTTTCCTGGTTGGCTTTCTTTCTACCTAGTACTCCCACACACTAGATACGGACTGGGTCAGCTGGGAAAGAAAGGCCCCCACTCAGAGGCTCACAGGACAACTAGCTGTAGTGATTTGAATGAGAAACACAGAGCTCCGGGCATGTGAACACTTGATCCCCAGTTGGTACACAATTTGGGGAGATGGTACACAATTTGGGGAGATGGTACAGACATCCATGATAGGGGAAGTACATCACTAAGAGTGAGCTTTGTGGGTTCACAGCCTTGCCCTGCTTCCAGTTTACTCTCTGGCTCACATTTGCAGTTGACGATGTAGTCTTTCTGATTCTTGTTCCTGCCTCCATGTCTCCTGCTGGTTGCCAAGTCCCACCCACTGTCCCCCATTATGGACCCTCCCTCTGAAATCATAAACCCAAATAAATACTGCCTTCTAAGCTGTCTTGGTCATGACATATTATCACAGAAAGGTAACTAATGAGAAAATATCTAATATTCGAGCTCCAAAAGGACAAATGTCCCAAGTCTTCAGAGGGTTGGGGGCTCTGATGTGGGCATAACAGCATGCTGTTCAACTTTCTTACCCCAGAAGATAGGATTTAGGCCTGCACCTCCTAATATGAGCAGACTCACAACCCAGGTGCCCTGGGAGGGGCACAGAAGGACTCCAAATATGGCTTACGACTACCATGAGGGTCCTCTCTGACCTAGAGGCCGGGGTAAGGATTGCTATTTTTCATAAAAAAGTGGATTAAAATTTTTGTGACAGTCTCTTTAGAAATTGAGCAGTATTCCTTCATGTGTATGAAGGTGTAAAGTTAAGCACATTGTTGAGATAATAAGATCACACTTGCTAGCCTCAGAAATTCCATAGGAGATAAATCTAAATTTCATTCTATACCACAGGACTGAGACACTGAAGGATGTAAAACAAACAAACAAACAAGTCACCGTGTGCTATTATACTAGTTAATTTGCAAAATGACCTTGAGGCAAGTATTGTAGTGGCAAAAATCACAATCTTGCTGAAGAACAGGAGGTTAACATTCTCCCTTCCTGTAATTAAACCTTGACTGATGACTCTGCAGAGGACAGGAAGTGAAAATGAACTTAATTCTACCAAATGAAGGGTACCTTATCCCTTAACGATGTCTAATGAATTGAATGTCTTTTAAAGCTTACATTTACTAAACATTTGCTAAAGCTAAGCACCTTGGAAAATCTATTCATTTAAACACAACAATCCTGCGATGTGTGTCCCGTTATCATGCAGGGCAGGAAACTAAACCAAGGAAAAGGTTTTACTGACTGAAGTAGAGATCAAAGAAGGAAGCATGCATGTGAGGAAGATGCTGATCTTTAAACATCTTCCAAAACACAGATCTAGAGTTCTGATTCTCTTCACTCCAGATCTGCATGTCGCACTTGCCTACCAAGCATGTGGCCCTGGGTTTGGTCAAACCAACAAGTGATAATCTTTTAAATAATGGTAAGAAAGTGTTGAATCTGGATATCTTAGATAAAATTTAGATTGTCATTATTACAGAGTATTTTAAGAAAAATTAAGGTTTTTTTTTATACCACCTATGCAACTAGCAAATATAGCTTAATCTGTTATGTATTACATACATGAAAATATCTATTGTAATACAATCAATAATAATTGAGTTACTGGTGACTGTCTTATTATATAGTAAGTTAAAAATGCCTCAAATTGAAGTAAATATTCCTGTTCATTCTCACAACTTAAAAATGACAGATGAGTTGGACACATAAGAAAATTTATCATATCTTCCCTTGTTTAGATAATCAATGAGTAGGCCACAGAAAGGCTAGAGCCATTCTAAGTTAAACATCAGACGTTTCTGAATGAATACAATTTTATGACAACAAATGACTAAATGTTTCCACACCCATATGTGCATTTCTTTATGGACCTTCTCAGAAAAGAACAAGAGATGCTGAGCGTTGCTTCCCAGAGTCACCTCTCCCACCACGAAAGGGGAGCAGGTTCTCTTTCTGGATCCTGCCTTTGACACAGGACAAACTTTGGCCTTGTAAGAAGAAGATACTGTAAATACAGTATTCATCTTCAATAGCAATGACTTCCCTCAAAACTCAGATCTTCCCTCAGATCGTCAAACCTGAAGACTTACATGGAAACCATTTGAAGTACTTTTAACTTTTGAATATGATTCATCAGTACCCAATCATCTTATCATTCTTATTATCATGTGAGATCCCATGCTCTTAGCATAGCTTTGTGTGGAAGAGGGTATGTGTGTTGTGAGTGTGTGTGTGGGGGGTGTATGTGCACAAAATAAAAATGATCTTTCTAGAAGGCTGTGATGGTACACACATATAATCCCAACATACAGGAGAGCCACAAGCACAAGGTGGGTGGCCTGTACTGCATAGCAAGTAACCATCTAAAACACCTTTCCCCACCATAGCACCATAGTCTTTTTTTTCTTACAGAGCAAATAGCAACACTTCAACTTGACCTGACTCAGTATCTGGACTTTCTCCTGGAGAAGAAAGCCAACCTTCACTGAGTGCCTTCCATTGCAGCAAGCACTTTACCTACGCATTTGTTCCTCATACCCACTTGGACAGGTTATCTGTTATCTAAATGAAAAAGATTAAAGTTCAGAGAACAAAAGTGCACGGCCTCATGTGCTCTAGCCAATCAATGATGAACCGGGCACAACCCAACTGACCAACCCCAAAGACTCATAAAATGTATGTCCCCCAGTTTACTGCAGACTCTCTAGAAAAGGATTCCTTTTATTTCTTTAGAAAGCCTCAGTGCTGACTGTTTTTCTTGTTATCCCAATGTGCACTTTCTTCTTTTAAATAATGCCTCACTTGCTACTTGCGTTTTTATAAAAAAGTATGAGAGAAGGCATTGCCCGAACAGTTTGCTTGTTACACCCTACTACAGGGAACATCTGTCTTATCCCTATTAAGTCTCCTGTAATCAAGACACACAGGCAATGGCCAAAACTACGAAGATTCCAAGTGGCATATGACATCCTGAAAATCCCTCATTAGCAAACAGTTTATCTTCTATGAAGGGAACCATAAGCCAACACACAGAAAGAGAGAGAGAGAGAGAGAGAGAGAGAGAGAGAGAGAGAGAGAGAGA
>NW_021604566.1:321072-401582 GCF_004785775.1 Grammomys surdaster
AGAGAGAGAGAGAGAGAGAGAGAGAGAGAGAGAGAGAGAGAGAGAGAAACCTACCTTTCCTACCTGTAAGGTGGAACTGGTTCTCTCCCTTTAACTCTTCTAGTGCTTTCTTTAAAAGGCTCCTTTCTCCTCTGTGCCAACCCTTCCCACCACATCCCAGACAGTGTTAAGAATCCAAACTGGATCCATCTTCTCTGAAAAGTAGACTGAACAACCACTAAAGACATGTGAGAGACACCACAACACATGAGACTGAGACTCTGACTCCAATCTCTACAACATAGTTCTGGAGTTGTTCTCAGACCAGTTTTAGATGCTGATCACTAATGATGGGTGTTCACCCTCATTCACACCTCAAAGAACTCAATGCTTCTTTTAGTTCCACTCCAAGCTCAGTTCAACCAAAGGATGAACCAAATTCATCCCTATGTACTTCTGGAAGAATACTGAGGACAATCCACCCTTACCTTTTTGTAAGTAAGGAAATGCTGCTTAAAAGTTGATGTCGTCCATTCAGCTGTGGAGACACTTGCTGCGGCTGGAGAACCCCAGAAGACACTTCCTCAACCTGCTCTGCTCCTCTAGCCTCTCCCTTCACCCCAGTCAAACATTAACCACACATTTTTATTGATATCTGAGAGTCACTGAGTATCATAAAAGGTATCATTACATTCAGTCCAGGAAAGAAGTTACTTTATACCCATTCATACCGAACATGATTTCAAACTGGTTGCTGAGTTGTTGTTGTTGTTGTTGTTGTTGTTGTTGTTGTTTTAAATATATGAGCAAATTAGAAGGTAAGAAGTTTAAATGAGGAAGTTGAGTGTGTATCCAGCTATCTCTGGAGTGTGAGCTCTGTGGCATCCCAGAGAATTGTTAACATTTTACACAATCACTTAGCGTATATCTGCAGAGGAGATTCTGTCAACAAGTACGTGTATAGGTTCCATGCAAATCCAAACTACAAGCCACCAAGTCTGCTGACAATGCCATCCACTGACAGCCACTGGCAAGAGATTTTGTAGATGGCCCAGATGGCATGCTGAAAGACACAGAGGGCTGTCCCAACTTCTGAAAGACAAGGTAACCTAAGACACAATTCTGGGAATAATCTTACTTTCCATTCTTATCAAGTGTTCCAGTCAAAAATGCTATAAAATCCTTTGTTTTGTTTTGTTTTGTTTCATTGCGTTTTGTTTTGTTTTGTTTTGTTTTGTTTTGTTTTGTTTTGTTTTGTAGCTACTGCCACAGACATCTTAAGTCAAAGCTTCATTCTGACTGATGGCTAAGTCCCACTCTTCAGTGCCTCTAGGAAGCCATCTTGAAAATGTGGAGCAATGCCAGGCAGAAGTCACACAGGTCAAACTTTGCCCTGTTTCTCGGGACCTTCTGGAGTGTGTCTGGATGTCTCATGAGCTGCTGTTGCCCTTTCCTTCCATTGCTGGGTTCAGGGCATTCTTGATGGGAGCTCCCTCCCTCCAGTATCTCCTGATCAGCTTTCCTGGGGGCTCTAAACCACTGACAGAAAGATCCTACGTACTGAGTAGCTTAACAACACAACTACCTCATTGCACACTGATTGTAGCATCAGTGGAACAAAGAGTGCGGGACAACCCTTCCTACTCAGTCTCACGGCCAATCTCACAGTGTTTAGAGAAATAAGATTAAGGAGGCCAAGAACTTCTCAAATTTTGACCATCTCTGCTTTCCCATCAACTAGACAAAATGACCTTGGGCCACAAAATCAAATAGCTTCAGCTTACCTGATGATTCACTTCCTGGAATCAATCAATTGCATCTCTCCTCACAGGACTTCTCTGGAAGGAGCTGGCTTCTTGCCTTGTAGTTTTTAAATAATGAGTGTAAAAAATTATTTTTAAGTCTACAAAGTTTTTTGATGGGGGTAGTTTTTGGTTTGATTTTGTTTTGTTTTAGAAAAAGAAAATTCATAGATGGGTAACTTTTTTAGATTTTTGTTGTCTTCAGTAATAACACCATGCCACCAGGGCCATGGCACGAGGGCATATCAGTTAAAGGTGTCTTTTCAGATAGTCTTCTCAAGTCTATGAATAGATTCCAGCTTAGACACAGAAAACAGAGTAAGGAGAGATTTTCTATCTGGGTGGAGTTACTCAGCCTGTGACAATACAGTCTATCCTACCTGGTCTATCTGATTTAAAACAAAGACAGCATTCAAACCTGGACTCTGTTCTTCCTGCTCCTGTGACTAATAAAGTAAAAATCCCACCATGGGTCCATTCTTATCAGAAGACGATCCTACTTGTGTGTCCCTATTTTATCCTTGTCTTCAAACTCATAATTGGTTGATTAAACTCTGACATGTCCCAGAGCAGCTATCTGAGTCGCATGTGATTGAGTTTCTGAGTTGTTTCCTGTCTTCTCTGGAGAAAGAGACTCACACAGTTCTGAGAGCAGTGTCGCTAATCATCAAACCAGTATTCTCCAGACTCACACTAAAGACTGATGCTTCCTGTTAACTGGTACATTCATCAGAGTAGCTACCACTCTGTTTTAGAATCCATTTGCATGCAGTGACATCAGGAGTTTAACATCTTGGTAATAACAGAATAACAACAGGAATAAAGACGATATAGGTAATAAAATTAGTGATTTCCCCTTTGAAAGCAAAGGACATAGGGTTTTTTATGACAAGAACAATTGAAAAAGGGGGGACAGTCAGTGCTGAGCTGTGCCTGTTTAAGCAAGCACGAGGACCAGAGGTTTGACCTTTAGTACCCATGTAAAAAGCCAGTCATGGCATCATAAACTCATAATCCCAGAACTGAGGAAGTAGAGATAGGACCATCTCTAGAGTTTGCTGGCCAACCATTCTTGTCTACCAATTAGTCCCTAGGTCCCAGGTGGGAGACCCTATCTCAAATAGACAAACTCCTGAGGTACACATGTGCATGCATATTTATGCAAATGTAAGCATGTATATCTATGCAAACATAAGTATACATACACATATGAAAAATTAGTATTTATATAAAAGAATTTAATTGTAGTTACCCTATACAAGGGAAATGTTCCTCCCAAATGCCACAGGTTGACAAAACAAAAAGTCCAATGTCAAGTATAGGATAAGTTGTTGGTTAGGGGTGTTCTCGAGAACCCCCAAACAATACAGCTTATGTCTCTTACTCTTAGCTGCCCACTTTAGGAACTCTTACTGAAGACTCCACACACTCTGATCATAGGACATGGAGAAAATCAAGTTGTTACTGACCAGGAAACTTTCTATCTGTTAATTAGCATTCATAGTACCAGAAGATGCTATGCAGGCTTCTGGAGTAGAAAAGTCACCAAGGGTCTCACCAGACTTGAACCCTGAGAGCTATAATAACAACCAGCATGTCAAGATATGCTCATGGGTACAATAGTGGCACAAATGTCATGCAAGTAACCAACTATGATCCAATTGTATTTAAAATCTGCTCCAAAGGAGGAGACACATAACTGATACTGTAAATCAGGCCAAGAGTGCAAAGTTAAGAAACTCATAGGGCCAGGGGCAAATCTACTACTACTATTTTTATCTTATCTCTTTACCTATTTTTTTTTATCTCTTTACCATTGATTAGGGCAGCTCTCAGGCCTCACCTGAGTTTATTAGTGCAGTAGACAGAGGCTAACACAGAAACTAACAACTGGTCAAAGCAGAGACTAAATGTAGAATTCTCAGCCACAAATAGAGTATCTGCATTACCACCTCACCCCGTAACCCTACTCCTAAGTCTCAAGGACCATAGGGGAAGGAGGTGGAAAGACTGTAAGAGCCAGAAGCATAAAGGGAACACTGCATCCATGAAATCATAGTCCTTGTGGCTGCCCACACAGGATGAAGCCAGGCAACAAATCAGTGTGGAGGGGGAGTGGCTTAGGGGCCCTAACTCTAATCTAGGGCTTGTGGACAGTTGATGGTTTCTGGAGAAGGAGCAGTTTCTTTCAGGGTGTGGTCCTTGGTAGGTTGACCAACATTCCAGTGGATGGCCCCACATCCATGAATACTTGAACAATGCAAACTGGACTCAGTAGATTTATACAAAGAAAGGGGAAGGATAGAAAGTTGGCAAATGCCAGCTATATCTGAGAGGAGTTAAGGGAGGAGCAAGATGGGTATGATCAAAATACCTTGTATTCATGCATGAAATTCCCAAAATGTTATTTAAAATGTTTTATTTTTAACAAGTAAGCAAGAGGGTTTGAAAGATGCTTTTAATTGTAGATAGCTCATGAAGGTAAAAGATTTAAGCACTTTTGTCTATGATGATATTTTAGACACTCATCTAATGCTGGCTATAGGAACGAATAAGGTTAGTTAGAAAAAAAGTATAGGTAGGCTTTTAAAAACAATATGACAACTTAGAATTACTCTTAAGATTTAAAGTGTGGAACATTTCTGTTATATTTAGCCTTTCAGGAAACTGGAATCAGTGAGTACTGACATTTTCTATTTTGAAGCACTTGAAATATTTCTCTAAATTATGTGTTATACACTGTGCGTCAGCCCGTCAACACTCGCCTTTCCTGACAGGAGTATATGGAAGTATTTTAGTTACTTAGTATGTGCCCTGCATCTGTTAACTTAAAACACCAAAAGCCTTTGCCATCCATCCACTGTGTCTTAGGAATCACATCTTAGACCTGAATGCCCGTTGGTTATGTAATCTAACAGTTCTGAACAGTCAAGCATACAAACCTACAGGCTCAACCAGCTGACAGGAATCCAGACAACCAAATGACTCTGCACACCTTCCAAGTAAGAGTTTACATTTTTTTTTTGTTCCACGTGTTTTCAGTTGGATAAAGCAAGACTAATTTCCTGCTGGTCAGTACTTTAAGCTGAAGCCAAATCTTCCGTAATCCCATTCACTAGCCTAGTCAGGAACTGTTTTGTGACTAATTCAAACAGAATAGTTTCTCCTTTCTCATAGTTTTTATATCTGGTCCTGAGTTTATTTCAAGGCTCCTTTTTGTTGTTGTTTTGCTTGTTAGAAATTTTCTAAGCTAGATTAACAATAGGGTATCATTAAAGAATTAAACTTAGATAATAAAATGAATTATGAGCTAACAGCATTGAACCATACATGCTGCTTGTCTAAGTCACTGTTCTATTACTGTGAAGAGACTCCATAATCATGGCAGCTCTTACAAAAGAAACCATTTAATTAGACACTTGCTTATAGTTTAGAGGTTAAATCCAGGAGACATGATAGCAGGCATGGCAGACATGGTGCTAGAGAAGTAGTTGAGAGCTGTATCCTGATCTACAGGCAGAGAGTAAGAGAGACCCTGGACTTGGCATTGGCTTTTAAAACCTTGAAGTCTACCCCCTCCCCCCATGACACACTTCCTCCAACAAGGGTATACCTCCTACTTCTTTTAATCCTTTCAAATAGTGCCACTCCCTGGTGACAAGCATTCAAATATATGAGCCTATGGGGACTATTCTTATACCAAGCACGACACTGCTGTTGCAAAAAATGTAAAAGATAGCTACCTTACATTGGTCCTGAAGATATTCAACTAAGGACTTTGGGGACTAAAGAGATGGCTTGGTAATTAAGCATGCATACTGCTCTTTCCAGAGGACTCAAGATCAATTCCCAGAACCCACATCAGGCAACTCACAACCACCAAAAAACTTCAGCTCCACAAGACCTAGGGACCTCTTCTGGCCTCCTCGTCTAAAGGCACTCATGTGCACAGACACACCACTAAAAATAAAAGCAAATTTTTAAAATTAAAGAAAAAAAGAGAAGTTTAAAACTAATAACAAAACCATATCCCCCTGGCAGATAGAGTTGGTAGTATAGTCCAGTTGGTAGTTTTTCAGTCCAGGAATATTTGAATGCTCTGTAATGGCCAGTCCACACAGGTCCTTAACTGGGATTCTGTCACTCACACCAAGAAACTGGGGTAAGGCCTTGGGTATTAAGCTCTCATATCCCTGGCTGTGCATTGGACCGATGCCTGCTGGACCTTCCAAACCTGAAGAGCTTATCAAAGCCTAGCTTGCATCCTGAAATTTCAGCTCAGTAGTACTAGTTTTCCAGGGAACTGGCTTTGTACCAATACTCTAGATTTCTGACACAGATAGCATGAGCCCTCCCTTGAGCAGCAGATTGTGGTGCTCTGACGATTAGTAAACACTCTTCAGCAAGACCTATGCTTGTTGAGATTGTGTTCTCCCACATGGAAGACCCATTTCTGCAGAGATACCTCTGGCAACAGTACAGCCAGGCGGGATCTGGAAGACATAACGCGCCCATCTTGCCACTAACATTTTTTCTCACAGTCAGCTAAACTCTTGATTTGACCTTGCATGCTCTTTAAATTCCAAGGGCTGTAGTGATCTCATTGGTTTTCTGAGATCACCATCAGATTTCACCAAAAAGGCTTTTGCTTGCATCTAGCTAAGGGCTCACATATCTGCATCTGGATCCTCTTCCATCACCACATAGAAACAGCACTTGCCAAGGTGACCAATCACTGTTGTGTGAAAATTCAGAGTGGCACCCCCCTGTCTGTGCCTTTGTGACCTCCCATGACATTCAACACCATCCCTTTTACCCAGGGTGCCCTCACCAGAACTGTCTTGGGTTTTCTTCTACCCTTTGAGGCAACCTCTTGCAATTGTGTATGTGGGACTCCTTGAGTCCAAGCCCAGATTACTTTCCCTTGTACCTCACTCTGTAGATTGGATGTGCCAAAGTTTTCTCTCCAGTCCAGGACTCCCCTTTGGTCAGAAGTATGACCATCTTTTTATCCACAGCTGTACACACACCCCATAATCACAACAAACTTCACAATTCATACTTACCATGTCTTTTATTTATTAAGATTCATTTTTATTTAGTGTTTGTGTGGGGATGCCTACACAGACCAGAAAAGGATGTCAGATGCCCTAGACCTGGAATTATGGGCAATTGTGAACTCTCTCATGTAAGTACTGGGAACCAAAGCCCAGTCCTCTGCAAGAGCAGCAAGTGTTCATAACCACTGAGTCATCCCTCCAGCCCCAACCATAGTATTCCCTCTTACATGCCACCCTTTCATGATAATTCTGACAGCCTCTATACTTTGGCTTAGCCAGACTGTATGCTGTAACTGTTCATTACTCTTGATCCTAAAGGGCTGTGTCACTAAATCTTAAGTCAGAAGACCAAGAAGACAAACTGTCCTCCATTTTACTTTCCAGTTCAGGAAAATGTTAAGTTCAGTCCCAGCATCAACCCAGAAGAACTTCTGAAGAGTTCACACTGTCTTAGAACTAGAATTTTCCAGGTGCTACATGACAGAACACAGGAAGTAAAACATCACAAATCTCTCCTACTCAATGCCCCTGGATAATAGAGGTCCATCAGCCCTCCATTCCTGTAACACCAGATTCCTGTAACACCACCTGGAGAGAGGTTCCCCACTTATATGCTGGGTCCCAGTAAGCCCCATCCTCTGGTTGGGTAGGCATCCTTTTGAGAAAGGGCTTTTATTCTGGGATCCTTCCAAATCTGTTCTCCTAGTCATGGGAAACACAATTTCAAAGAGTCAAGATTGTATCCAACCAGACCTTCACAAGACTGAGGCAGCTGTGCCTATCTTTAATCTTCTAAATAACCATGATAGAACAAAGAAACACAACAGCAGTGAACATGACACAGACTTAATGCTTCATAGAACTATGACTTTCATTCAGGGTTTCTCAACCTTGGCTGCATGTGATCGTGGGAATTCTGGCTATTCCGGGTTTTGGGGAAAACTGCCAGAATTTTACTTTTTATGTCTCGTTGATTCTGAAATGCCAGGGCATTAAGAACTAGCAGATTAAATACATACGGTCTATCAGACACTTTCACAATTGTTCCATATGTATTATCTTATTCAATCTTCACAATTAAAGACTTGGAGAATGAAGAAACCACAAAGACATTTTCTTGGAGATTTGTTTTTATTTTATGTTTATGGGCCTTTTGCCTACCTGGAAGTCTGTGCACCACATGCATGCCTGGTCTCCAAAGAAATTAGAAGAGGGCATCTGAGCCTCTGGGACTAGAGTCACAGACAGTTTGGGGCTATCATGTGGGTGCTAGGAATTGAACTCAGATCCTCTGGAAGAGCAGCCAATACTGTTAACTGCTGAGCCATCTTTCCAGTCCCCAGGTCCAATTTAAAAAGAAAAAATCAGGGAGTGGTGACTCAGGTTAAGAGCACTTGTTGCTTACAAAGGACCTAATTTTGGTTTCTAGTACCCATGTCCAATCAGCTCACTGGGGCACCCATCACTTTCTTCTGGCCTTTGTAGGCACCCATAGACACATGACAGGTGCTTAAACATACACTTAAAATAATTTTTAAAAAATCTTTTATAGTATCAAAGTCTATACTTTAAATAGAAGCTACTACTTTCTGCAGAGTCTCAATAACAGGCACTGAAATGACCTTCTACCTTCCTACAGAGAACTCCCTGAGCCCACTAAAAGACTGATACACTTAAGACACCATAAGAATATCAATGTGGGAGTTACAGATGGCTCTTCCAGAGGACCCAGATTCAATTCCCAGCATCTACATGACACCTCACAACCATCTGTAAGTCTACTTCCAGGAGATCCAATGCCTGACCTCTGTGAGTACCAGGAACTCATGCAGTACACAGACATACATGTAAGCAAAGCGCCTAAACACAAAAAATAATAAAACAATAATTATAGAGGATATTGACATGGCACAAGTGAACAGAATACAGCCAGAGGCCCACTCACTACATGGCCAGCCCATAGCAGGAGTCACTAGGATGAGCAAGTATGCAGTGAAGAGATGGGAGAGAAAGAGAATCAGAACAGTTTAAGCATTATGGAGAGAAGCAGAACTGGAGACATGAGGGTGGAGAGAAACAGCTTGATCTGAGTAGCCTGAGATGCCACCTGAGGCCATGGTGAAATCCCAACCTATGCTGATGCTGAGGACCATGTCTGGGTCCATAGCTATGCCGCAGCAGGGGTCTGTGTCTATGTCCATGGCTCATATTACCACCAAAAGCCATGCAGACATCTGTGGTCTGGGCTACCACATGGGACCATGTTGATATCCAAAGGCTTTGCAGAGCTGGCCCTGCCTCTCACTAGATGCAGCCCTTGGGAGAAGAAGCCCTGTACCTCACCTGGGCACTGGCCAGGTGGATATGAGTATGGGGGAGTTGCCTATGTTGTATTTGTATTAAGATAAAGAAAAGAGGGTATATGTTCTATGGAGGTGTGGTGAGGTGTGGTGAGGTATGGGGGAATGGGGTATTTTAGCAGGCCTATGACAAGGCGTCCCTTCCTCCTGAGGGACCAGCCACACAAGTTTATAGAATAGAGTTTATTCAGGGCATGGGAAGGGGAGTTAAGAGGGTAGTAGAGTCCAAGAAAGGGAGACAGAGAGAAAGGGGGGGAGTAGAGGCCAGCCAGGAGCACACGGAGAAAGAAGGGGGAAGGGAAGCAGAGAAAGGGCAAGAAAACAAGAGAGGGCTAGAGAGCAAGGAGGGAGCAAGCAGCCCCTTTTATAGTGGGTCCGGCCTACCTGGCTGTTGCCAGGTAACTGTGGGGCAGAGCTTAGACAGAATGCTAATAAGCTCCCTTTTTGGTTTAATTAAAAAAGAAAAAAATTAGAAAAAGGGGATGCCTTGACATGGGCCCACCGAGGCACTTCCTTCCCCATACCTCACTACACCTCCATAGAATGTATCCACCCCCTTTATCTTTTTATAAACACATCAGCCCCTACCCCTTGTCTGCTGTGTGGCAGCATGAGCTATGGAGAAATGCCCTCCCCACCACCACCTCAGCTCTTTCATTCGCCCATCTCCCAATAAGTGGAAGAGCTTGCATCAAGGTCATGAGAGCTGGAGAGCTGACCCTGCCTCTAGCTGGCTGCAGCCCTCTACCCTGCACCTTGACAGGTTAGCAGAGTAGAGCTGGCTCTGGTGGTGAAGGCTAGGTGAGCTAGCCCTGGGGGGCTAGAGAGCAGGAGAGGTAGCCCCACCCTACAAACTTAAGCTACAACATTGGGTAAGCTAACCAAAGGCAGTGCTGGAGAGCTCAACCTGGTGATACAGGTGCTGCAGGAGAGCTGACAGGCTGACCAACTTGGCTACCACCCAGAGCCAGTTCTGGGGCTCTGAGTTAGCCCACTCCAACATCTGCCCCATCTAGGATCTGCTGGAGTATGTGAAGGAGCTGATCCTGAGGATCCAAAGCTGCAGGATCTCCATGATACAAGGCAACAATAGGATTGCGAGAGGAGTCCTGGGGATGTGAGGATCCAGAATTGATGGTGTAGCAAAAGCCAGAGGCCTCAAGCCAGACCAATGAGTCATTGCAATGAACATTTGCAAGTAAAGATGTGTGGACGAAAGGGTATACCATGGGACACCCTGTGATACACGACAGATTCTACAACAAGATGTTTATATTTTTGTTTGTTTGTTTGTTTTCTTTTGCAGGGATGTTGGAAGGGTGGAGGGTAGATACAAAGAGGCAGGGAGCTGTATAGGATTGAGATGCATGATGTGAAGTTCACAAAGAATCAATAGAAAGTTAGTGTGCGTGTGTGTGCGTGTGTGCGTGTGCGTGTGCGTGTGCGTGTGTGTGTGTTCTCTTGTGTCTGCCCTAGTGCAACTACTTTGTTCTGTTCTAAGAGTTTCACAGTTACATCAGTTGCACTCTCTCACTAAGAGGTGGTTCAGCTACTGCAGCCTGAGGTGTGGGGGGAGGGCTCTCCTCCATCTTCTTTGTACCTGACACCCTTTGTCTTTCCTCTAGACCTTCCTTGATGTGGAACAACAGCATCATCTGATCAACTGGTTAGTAGGAGCACTACCAGCTGGAAGGCTACATCCCACCATAAGGAAGAAGTGGCTGCCTTCACTGCCACTGAGCTATCCCACTCGTGGGCAGGCAACACTACTAACAGCTGTAGGTAATGTCAGAAGAGCTTTGTCCCCGGGAGTAACTGAATTACAACCGGTGTGTGGGTTTCCTAAAACATACTCTCCTCCCAACATCGCAGAGCCCCTCCAGGCCTGGAGCAGAGTATGGCTCCAGATGCAGCAGTCTGGGACCTCCAACTGTGGGATATTTCAAACAGAAACAGAAAATGTTATGAGCCCTATATCCAATCAGTCACCCGGTGTCAGCAAGGTGCAGCTTGTTCCCTGTCTTAGCCACACCCCCAAAGCATTCAAGTTGGTCCCTCAGAAGAAAATAAAGCAGAGCAGAGGAGCAGGAGCTCCATGGGGTGAAAGAATCCAGAGCTGGTGAAGGTGTGAAGAAAGAAAGCTCTGGTGGTGGGGTTGTGGGGTACAGCAGATCACCGTGTGTGACCCAACAATCCCCCACTGAGCACGGACCCAAAGAAAAGGAACTTGGCATACTAAGACCATGCTTATATCCCCACACTTACTGCAACATTCTTCACAAGAGCTGAGATATGGAACCAACCTAGTTGTCCATTTGGACAGACAGATAAAGAAAATATGGACTATGTATGGAGTTGAATATCGTTTGATTATTTAAAAGATTGAAGCCCTGTCACATATGGCAACTTAGATGGAACTATGCTAAATGAAGTAACACAGGCACAGAAAGATTAATACTACGTGTTCTCACTTATATGGGAAAGATAAAATTACTAACCATATAGATGTCATATGTAAAATCATGGTCAGCAGATGCCGGGAGTGGTAGGGAATAGGAATTAAAGGGTTAGCAGGGATGGACTGATAGAAGGAACAGACTCTACCGTTCTACAGCACAGTAGCGTATGAGAGTAGAGAGTGCTTCAGATAAGTACTAAAAAGGGTTTGTAAAACTCTCAACACAAGGAAATGAGAATTTGAGGTAAGGGCTGCTCTGCTGTTCACTGTAAACATGGGGTGATGGTGGAGATGGTCTATTACATGATCGTCATACATGGATTAAAATGCCACACTAAGACCAAACCTATAAATCCAACACAATGGAAGCTGAGGCAGGAGGACTGCCATGTGTGAGGCCAACCTGGGCAACATAATGAGGATGATCTGTATTATAAATTATAGACCAACTTCTAGGGTATACTCTTAAGTTAAAAAACACAGCAAAAGAATTATGTAACCTAGTATAAGCCTGTGCTTAGCAACTTTGATCCCAATGCCCCCTAAAATGTAAACATAATATTTTGTCACCCACAAGGAGTAAGATAGAAAGTATAAGCAGTACACACATGCATACATACAGTCATGTGTACCTATGCATTGACTTCTACCTTACGAAACAGAAAGATAAGCTGCATTGTTGGATTATCACAGCAAGAGAGGGACCAAGTAGAAAGAGCTAGAAGCTGAACTTCCTCTGAGTATAACAATATAGTGTATAAATCTAACTTGAGACCTGTGCCAGTGCCTTATGTTATTATAAAATGTTAACTCCATGTGGACAGAAGCAGTTCTTAAGAATTGGCGTTAGAGAGAGACAAATGAGCCGCACCATGGGAGCTGGCAGTGTAACTGCTCAAGAACTAATCCAATGAACCGTGACATGGCTATTTGACTGTATCCCAATGAGGCAGATCTTAAGAACGAACTATAATAACTTTTAAGAGTTTTTTAACTATAAAAACTCTTAAGCAGCTTCCAGAAACGATACTGTCACCCCTGAAACTGATATTACCATTCAGAAAGACATAATAATAACAGGTAAGTAATTGCTATTCTTGTTTAGAACCAAGATTTTAGGTGAGAGAGAGAGAGAGAGAGAGAGAGAGGAAAGAGAAAGAGAGACAGACAGAGACAGACAGAGACAGACAGAAACACACACACAGACACACACACACACACAGAGATAGAGACAGAAACACAGAGAGAGTGAGGGGAGAGAGAGAGAGAGAGAGAGAGAGAGAGAGAGAGAGAGCGCTGGAGAACTGTAAGAAATGTTTAAGAACAAGTGGCAACTTAAGAACAATATCTTTTTTGTGAGATCAGGTCATTTTAGTAAATACACATTCGGGGCAGGGCTTTATGTATCATAACCTGATCATGAACTCACTATATAGCCAAAGATGACCTTCAATTCCTGCCTCCAGTTAACTACGTCCCTAGGCATGGATTATAGGCATGCACCACTGCATCTGGCCTAAGCCACCACATTTTGAATGAATTTTATAAGAACAATCTCTTAAGTTGGTCCCACCTTGGAACATCCTGCTCCTGGAGGATTTATTCTCAAAACCAAAATTCATCTCTTGCAGAGACAATCATGACCCAACTATACAACCCCTTCCACTAGGCCCCACCTCTTAATGCCCCCCCACACTTTGACCCCACAAGGCTAAGGCTCATACTCACCAACCCTTGCAGAGCAGGCATACCCAAGCAATAGCCAATCCGTTGTCTGGGTCTCAGAAAACTGTGATGGTAGGTGGGGGTTTTAAATACTTTGACTTCCAAATAGACATAGGAACAGTTATTGATGAAATGGATTTTAGTCTTGGGTCTGCCTCAAGAGGACCTATTCTACTCAGGTGGGTACAATGGTGGAGAGCTTGCAGAGGTAAAACGTCAGGCACAAACAGATGATGCCCAAAGCCAGAGTGGATGAAGATAAAATAGATATTCTACCTTGGATTTTAGATATCTTAGAAATAAGAACATTGAGACATAAAAAAAAATTCAAGCTTGTCCCTCTCACATCCGTCTTTCCAGGGTTCACAGTGGACTAGGGGTGAATCTTTCTTTTATAACACCTCTAACTTCTTTAGGAAGCAGCTGTGGAAGGATTCATCGGCCACCTTGCCAGCGGTGTATACACTTCTGCATCCTGCAGAAAGCTTGAATGCAGACTCCTGAACTAGAAGGGAAATCTGGAGTCAAGGGTACCACCAAGGGAGCTGGAACACTGAAGTGTGAGGCTGATTCTCCAAGCCATCCTGTACCTGTGTGGTTCCCTGGGCTGAGCAGCTTCCGTCCGTCCATCAGTGTGAAACCTGGGCAGTTCCCTGGGCTGAGCAGCACCCTGCTTGTCCATCAGTGTGAAGCAGGGACAGAAGCTGGGGCTGGGGAGGTGAAGGGCGCTGAGCAAAGGAGAATTCAAGCTCAAGGCGACTGCCCCCTTCAGGCTAGGCATGGGAATTTGCCAGAACTATGGGTATGTCTTAAGGCTGTAGAAAGCTTTGTCTGAATATCTACATAAATATATGACCAGAAAGCAGAGTTACAAGTCATGACACTAACGGTAGCCTGTGAGTTGGCACTGCAGACCATGTGACCCTCTCCTGTGCCATGATAGACACAGAAGGCAGTTTTCTGAATAAGGAGGTTAATTCAAGAAGTTAGAGAAGAAAAGTTAGGAACTTGTTCGGGCTCATGCACCCAAGATAGATAATCTGGCCTGGAAACTCTTATCTCTACACTCTGGATTTGGTGAGCTGTGGACAGTGCTTCGTGAGCACCACCGGTTGGTGTTTCTGCATGAAAGCCATACACAAAGGACTTCCTGGTAAACACTCTAAACCTTGAAAGCAAAGGCAACTTCACCATCCAGAAAGGCCAGTGAGTCAGAAGACAGCTCTCAGCCCAGAGCCACCGCCCATTTGTCAGAGTGCAGGAGCAGATGAGAGCATTCAGGAGCTGGGCAGATGTAGTAGAGACAAAGGGGGAGGACGTGTGCCTTCCACATCCCTTCCCTGTATCATATTTAAACAGATTGTGAACAATATTCTAGACAAATGTAGCCTCCCTTCCCCCTGTGGCAAGTAATTCGATAACAGATAATGCACTTAGCACCGTATCAATGAGAAGGTAGTGACAGAACACAAAAGGAATTGATGACTGTAGAAATGACCCGAAGGCAGCATGGTGTCATAAGAGGCTTATGACTCGCCATCAAAATGCAATTATACCTAAAGAGACAGAATGGTAAATATATCTCACTGAATTAAT
Source organism: Grammomys surdaster (assembly GCF_004785775.1). Classification (NCBI taxonomy): domain Eukaryota; kingdom Metazoa; phylum Chordata; class Mammalia; order Rodentia; family Muridae; genus Grammomys; species Grammomys surdaster. Next base: position 336,053 of record NW_021604566.1, read on the forward strand.
CCAACAAACTGTTTAACAGCAGGGTTACATGATAGCCACAAAAACAGAATATCTGGCACCCTGAATACCAAACCCCTGACCATTCTGACATCAGATCTGAACAAGGTCATAGCCACTTACCATCTCATGGATTGTGGAGAATCAGGCTTACACCCGGACTGGAAAGAATGTGCTAGTAAGTAAGTGGGGACGGGACTTTCCTCATCGCTGCATTGTCTCCAGGAAGAAGGGCATTAGTACATGTTGGAGCCACAGTGATGCTCACTGAGTCAGTGAGGGTGTGGCATCTAGAGTTTTTCATGGTTATAACATCATTCAAGTAGGGCTAAGGAGGTAGCTCACCTGGTAAAGGGTTTGCCTTGTAGGCATGAGGACCTGAGTTCACTCTCCAGCACACACATAAGAGCCAAGCACTGTGGCACACGTGTGTAAGTCCAGCACTGGGAGGTGAGGCAAGCATACCCTTGGTCTTGCCAGCCTACTTGGTGAGCTATAGGCCAGAGAGAGACTCTGTCTAAAAAATAAATGGGGGACACCTCCTGAGGAACAACACTTGAGGTTGACCACATGCATACATCCCCAACACACACACACACACACCGTGAAATAACATATTCAAGGGGCTTGTTTATACATTGGTAACTACTGTTGTGACCGTATGCTAAATTGATTATAGAATTAGACTGGTGATAATTGACATGTGTTGCCTTTTGTCTTCAAAAGTAAAATGGGGATGTGGTGTTCTAGAGATCCACGGTCTCACCTCTGGCTGAGTGCACTATGAGGAAGCATACTCAACTGGATGTACACTCAAGCCTGTGAAAGCCAGAACACTGCCTTATAGAGAGTCTTGAGGATGCTTCTGGTAGAAGGGCATGCCCCCATGTCCCAATCCACACATTCTCTCGGCAGTTGTTGTCTGTTGGGGTTTCTTACTGAAGCCCTGGAAAAGCTATCACACAGCCAAGCTCTTTTCTGCCCATCTGAGCTTAGGTAATGGATGCTGTCATCAATAGCAAAAAAATGTTTTCAAAGAGCTACTGAGATGCAGCCATTTACCAGAATGGCTGAACCATGGCTGCACCATGGCCTCCAGCTGGTCTCAGGCAGTGGCAGAACAGTGGTGCGCACCTTAGAAGCCTGTGTCCTGGAATTTGGTTTAGATAGCCTCCCATTCCTGGCTGTTTCTCAGAGGTGGAAACATTAAGGGGCTGCTGTCTGCCTTGAAGGTTCCTTCTGGCATCTGGGCTGGGAAGGCCATCTCTCTACAGGTCTGTTACCTGTTGCTATCAAGAGGTGTAAGATACACTTTCCCTCCTCTATTCTGTGGCTGCTGTTCAGTAGGCAGGGCTGACAGCATACAGGAGAGGCTGAGTACCTGGCAGAGTACCCAAGTACTATGATGGACAGCCATCAGCCCAGGGAGTGGGACTCAACCAGGGTGAGTAAGGAACGACTGAGTCTGCACAGCCTCCTCTAGGGAGAGCAGGATGAGAGAGATGCCAACAAGGCGAACACCCCAGCTAAGCTGAAACCAGTGTGAGAGCTAAGCCTCTGCCAGGCCAGCTGCCCTGGGACTACATCAGAACCAGAGAAGGACCCCAGGCTCTTAAATTTGAAAGTAATGAATAGAAAGCAGCAAAGTGGCATTCTGAGTCTAAGAATCACGTCAAGCAATAATCATGGGAGGACCCATGGGAAGAGAATCTTGTACCAGGAAAGCATAAACAATACATTAACTCATCCAGATCTGAAAACAGCAGACTCTAAGGTACGTGCTATCATTCTCTCAGTCTTCTAGATAAGAAGCCTCAGACCCAGGAAACTGGAATAATCTCACACCAAGTAGCTCAGCCAGTGACGTGCTACGGCCAGGAAAGCTGACTCTCACGTCAGAAATCTTAGCCACTCTGCTGTAGTGCATTCTAATTTCCTAACTACATGAGATTACGGGACATCATATAGGCCAACTGAAAAACTAAACTGAGATTTGGACATACTGGTTTTTATACAGGGGAGATTTCCTTTTTAACTCAGCATCTTCCTTTAGGCTTCAGATTTTAGATTTTAGCCACACTATAGAGATAGTCTTGCTCAGCACTGTAGGCAGTGAGCCTTCTGCCCAGAGGTCAAAGGTTAGGTTAGTTCTTAAATGAATTGTCTGATCACCCCACCCACACCCCCAGTGGGAGCAGTGCATACATGGCCCACTGTTAAGTAAAGGAAGGCCTGTAGGAGATTTGAGCTAAAACCAGAGTCCCACCTAGCAGGTTGCAAATGGCTAATGCCCAGAACTGTGACCTGTGTATCTGGGGATGATTTGTGATACAAACAGGCTGACACAGATGGCCAAGGGTAGTGGCTAATTCTGAGTTTTAGATTGTCATCTGGTCTTTGCTGTGAACTGTTTGAGCCATCCCCAAAGAGCCTCAGCTCTTTAGTAAACACCTTGGTTGCTGTGGTGGTTTGAATAGGTATGACCCCCATAGACTCACGTGTTTGAATGCTCTGCCCATAAGGAGTGGCACTGTTAAGCGGTATGGCCTTGTTGGAGGAAATGCATCACTATGAAGGTGGGATTTGAGGTCATGTAAGCTCAAGGTATGCCCAGTGTGGCACAACTGCTGCCGTCAGATCAAGATGTAGAACTTTCCGCTCCTACTCCAGCACCATGTCAGCCTCCATGCCTCCATGATTCCATCATTATGAGAATGGACTAGACTTCTGAAACTCTAAACCAGACTCAATGAAATGTTTTATAAGAATTGTCACAGTCATGGCGTCTCATCACAGCAATGAAACTAAGACAATTGCTACTCTCCTTGCTGAAAAAAAAGCAAAAACAAGGACTTCAGAAATGCGGCAAGGGACGAACAGAGGGTCCAGAGAAGTCTCCAGAAAGAACCAAGAAAAAAGCACCGCTCTCCCACAAGACACTGAAAGGGTAGGGTGGCCTGGAGGGGGCGGCCTTTGGTAGGTCTGTAAAGATATATTAAAGGCAAGGATGATTCAGACAGGCTGAGAGGCTCCGAGAATCCAGTCTTACTTCAACCGACCCTTGAACAACTCCAGTGAGGACACCATCACTCTGATAGTATAAAAACTGCAGTGACGAGCAACTGCCACGGAGCACTGATGCACTGACGTTATATCCAACTCAAACTAGTCAGTACCCAGCCAGTGCTCAAAGTTCTGAACCCTAGTCTCAAAACTCCATGTTCCAGGCCAGCCTGCGCCCTGAATAGCGTGACCCAAAACCCCTGAAACAGATCTTTGCATCCCAGCAAGCCCTCTATGAAAGATGTCAATGGCTTCCTAGGCCCTTTCTATCCTGCCCGTGAAAAGAGCCAGGGCTTCTGGTACTGTGTTGCATGGCTAGTCTATTCTGTCCTCACTAGGCATGACTACTCTTCAGCTCAGCAGCAAAGGGACAGTAAGGACACCTATTCCCTGCTCTGCACAGTTCTTCTCTGTGTTCCAAGCAGTCCTCAATGAGATGAGGTATTAACATTCTCTCTGAGAAGAAGAGAGAAGCCCAGGCTTGTGGTGGCCACAGCCAACCTCAGGAAGCCCGTCCTCACCCCTCTCCCCCACTGGAAATTCTCCCTTAAAATGTTTCATGAGGTAGGAAAAAAAGCCACTTGAGTTTTCTTTCATGTTCCAAGAGAAGAGAGTTGACTTGGGCTCGCTGGGTCTCCAGGGACAGGATGGCTCTCACTGCTCCTCACCTGCTTGGACTCTGCCATCTATTTTATTTTACAAAGCTCTCAAATCCGTTCTCCTGTAGCTTGGAGGCTTCAGAATGAAGCTGCAGTCCCTGAGGCCCTGGTAGAGTTTAGCTCTCACTGCAGGGCAGGGGCCTTGCCCTCTGCACAGCAGGCTAAGCAGGTAAAGATTAATTGAATGCACTGTCACTGCTGTAGCTCCAGACTGATGGAGATCCCTCTCCACAGCCCTCATGTGTGAGAATTAATCTTGCTTTTGTAGGAAGCTGACTGTGGAGACAGCTTGGTTCCTGTCCCCAGGTTTCAGAGTATGACTGAGTCCCTTCCCTGATGACTCACAGATACAAGCCTCATGCCCATCTCTGTGGTGGCTGTGACCTCTCTTAGCATCTGTCACACTGGAAATGACTTCACAGCCATCAAAGCCACCTCCCCCAGGGCGGAGCAGATTCATCTCCAGGCAGGGCTGCTGGCTAAACTGTAGCTGCTTCCCAGCTGCTGGCTACCTTAAAAAGTTCCTTCTGAGGCTCCCTGGATCCCACACATTTCCTGTGCCTAATGGTGCAAGCTTATCTCAGCTGCTTGGGAGCTGATGAAATCCCAGGTTCAACTTCCAGTAAAGTTAGGATCCATGTATCAGCTACCCATCTACTACTGGACCTTCCCTCCCGCAGGGCTTCCTTTGCTTCCAACACATAGGCAGCCTGACTTTGACCTCTATGAATCTAGAAAGATTCAAAGTTGAGGAAGTGGGAGGACACAGAGTAGCATCACAGAAGGGTTCTGACTTGGGACCCGGAATCATCTAATGCTCCTACCCGTGCATCCGTGGCTAAACTAATCCACTACTCCAAGCCTGAGGTTCCCCATCTGTGCAACAGAGACTCTCCACCTGCCTCACTGAGTGCTGCTGATAAAATGGTGTCTGAAAGACAAGTGTGAGGTGCATGGGGTCATGTAGAGCATCTGCCTCTCAAGGATAAGGATCAGTACACAGGGAATTAGTTATTTCTACCGTCTTTGCCTGTGCTACTTGTAAGTTGGGACATGCCCACTGTCTTTCTGCGGCATGTGTATGACAGAACAGAGGTGAGCAGAGCCCTGTATTTGATGGCACTAGTCAGATGTTGGCTACATTCTCAGAGGTCTGAGAGGAGGTGAAACAAGAACTCTAAGCTTTGGGAGGAAGAGAGACCTTTTGGGTCCTGTAGGTGGAGGAGTCCAGGCCACAGTTCAGAGGCAAGGACGCTGTAGCTCTTTCTCAGCTACTTCATGTTAGCATTCTCAAAAGCAGGGGTGTGCCTGCCCTCAGCCGGCTGTTATGAGGGGGTCTCTGGGCTCATGGAATGACTCGGGGTCTGGAATGATTTTGGACCTTGGACACCCATGATCATTCTCATTAAAGCCTACCTTCTAGGGGTGTGCCATGATCAAGCTTTAGTCACAGCCAGAACCCTGCTCTCCCCTGGACTGACCTCCTGCTCTAGTGTAAGACCAGGAAGAGCCCTCCAAAGAGAACCTTCCCTCAGTGTCAGAGAGCCTGCCTATACTCCTGTCCAGTGGTCAGTTTGACAGCAGTCTCATGCAGGCCTTAGGTCAGTGCTGTGACTCCAAGCAAAGTGGTCAATCCCCCTGAGCCTGTTTCTCCATAAAGTACCAGTAGTGTGGCACCAACTGGTGTTGCTGTAAGGCCTTCTTGGGATAATGCCTGGGATGGGACACAAAGCAGATAATAAATGATATCCATTATTTCATGGGTGTAAAAATCTAGGAGGAGCGATAAAACCCATGACTGAAAGCTACAAAGTAGTATGAGCAAGCCCAAGAATCAAAAGGCTGGAATCAGTCCAGTCCTACCACTTAATAGCTATGTGTCCTTGGACAAGCCCCTGGGCCTTCAGCCATCGGGAAGGAGACCCTACTTCTCCCTATGGTCTGATAATGCATGGAACCATAGGATTCTGCAGGTTTGGCATTATTTTATAGATTTAGATAGGAAGACCCTGAAAGTATGTCACCAAGGGTACACGGCAAGCCTTATTTAATGTCATGTTGCATTAATGCAGAACATTTCCCAGAGTCAAAGATTAAAAAATGTTTGGTTATGAACAGATTTTGTTAGCCTAACTTTCTTTATCAGGCCAAGTGCCCTGTAGCTCAGAAGTGACTAGCCACATAAAAAAGAATTGGTGCTACTTCCTGGTTCACTTTCTGGAGAATACCGCCATCATTCAGAACTTTGGTTCTCACTTGTCCTGGGCCCAGATGCTTTCACTAAATGTATAGAATACAACTTCCCAGACTGCATCTGTGAGATGTATAGAATACAACTTCCCAGACTGCATCTCTGAGCAGCAAGGTGAGAGTCTGGAGATCACAAGATTCGGTAGCTGTCAGGGACCCTAGGAGACTCCAGACAGCTTGCTTCACAGGGCATCAATGCATACTGGTGGCTGAAATTAATGACATCCATTCCCTGCTTATCAGCTGCTCCTGATGGGTGATCATTCCCTGGGGTGTACAGTAGCATGTACAAGATGGCAGAAGTTCTGCTGTCTGCCTGAGAGGAGCAGGAAGAGTTGATGGATGCTGCAACAGAAAATCTAAAGGCACTAATTCCGAAAAGCCACAAATCTCTCCAGATAGGAAGGCACTCTCCTGGGAGTGCAGGTTCCTGCCCAGCTCTACCTCTTCCAACTTCAATCCCATCTAGTAGGGATACAACTCCAGACTTAGCACGGCAGGTATTCAGCCACAGTCAGACAGACTCCTGGCAGGCCACACCTTCTGGACTCTGTCCCCTGAACACAGATCTATAAGGCTGGATGTAATGTTTCATCAAGTGAAAAAAAATAAAGGATTGGGTTGGTTTCATGCTGTTGGCATCTGTTGGGAGCTGGAGGATCAGCTGTTAGCACAATGAAAGACAGTTTCTCCTACCTACCTCCAGAGCCAAGCCAAGTCTCTGTCACAGAGTTTAGACCAGTTAACCAAAGTAGGGTTAGGAGACAGGCTCAACCAGAATCTCTCTAAAGGAGAGAGCTTTAGGTTTGCCTTCTATTGGTGTGATAAACACCATTACCAAAAGCAACCTGGAGAGGAGACGCCTTATTTGATCTTACAGCTTGTAGTAAATCATGAAGGGAAGTCAGAATCAGGAGACCCAAACTGATGCAGAGGTTATGGAGGGGTGCTGCTCACTGGCGTGCTCTCCATGGCTCGCTTGGCCTGCTTTCCTGTATAATCCAGGGCCACCTGGGTGTCTGTGGGTCATACAGTGGACTGGGTCTTCCCACACCAGTCATTAATCAAGAAGATGCCCCCACAGACCTGCCGACAGGCCACACCAACAAAGACATTTAATCAGTTGAGGTTCCCTCTTCCCAGATTACCCTAGCTTGTGCCAAGTTGGAAGGAAATAAAGAACAACAGCAACTGACTAGCAGGAGTTTATGTGAACACAATATCTTTTGTTAACATGTGAGAGTGCTTTCTCCAGTACAATGCCCCTAAAGAGTTTTGGGGAAAATGCACATCCTATGATCTGCCACCTGTGAATCATAGCAGCATCGATCTCTGAAAACTTTTTCAGAAAAGAAAAGCAGGAAGAGGAAAAGAAAAAAGGAAAACATCCATTGTGGGGAAAAGTAGTGAGTGGGTGCCTGCAGTTCAGCCTGCCATTTTTCCTTTGATTTGGGGTTTTCCCTTGGGAAGCCATGCCTCCTTTCTCTTTCCTACCACTGCATTTCACATGCTCCTGTCTGCTGAGACCAGTAATGACAAAACCGCCTGACCATTCACACACACCCCACCTACAGGCCACTCTGGGACGGGATCACACACGTGGGAGCCGTGCGGTACCCTGCATGGCTTTGGGGTTGACCTGGCTGGGGAAACTGGGATAAACAACAGACACACATGCAAAACTGCTGGGATCAGGGTGGTCAGACGCTATAATGGAAATGCACCAACAGCCTGGAAGCTCGGCCCTTTATTGCACACAACTGATGGCAGAAGCGGGCAGCTGGCCTCCGTCTGTACAGAGCATAAGGCTGTGGTTTTGGGTTGCAGTCATCCACAGCTGTGGTTGATACTTTCCGACACTATCTACATTCTTACTAGACCAGGGGAAGGCCTTTTCATTCCTCTGAGCCTGTTTTGGGGGGAGGCATTGCTGTTCCTACGGGTCTGAGACATTGGAGTCCTTGACATGGCCTTGAATGTCAACAATACACATTCACCAATGACCTCATTGGTCATTTGCCTCACTGCCATAGAATTCCTGGTATTCTATATAGTTTTAATGTACATCCTTATTGCTCATGGTGCTTCTGAACAGAACTCAAAATGGCTTTACTGAGTCAATAATGCCCTGTATTGAGCACATAGGACCTCACTGCCCTCCAACAGAGATGACTTTCTCAAGATACAGCTCTGCAGAAGCCATCCATGAGTTCCTACTTTTAGATCTCACAAGCCTTCTTAGGTCCTCTACCCCAGAGGCTTAAGTATTCTGCCTTACTTTAGCTCTTTGAACTACGTATGTTTTCCCCCATAACCTATGTTAGTTTCTGTTGCTTGAGACCAAAAAGATTCTAGTTAATACAAGAAACCTGTTTCTCTTGTGCAAACAAAAAATGAAATTGGCCGTCTACCATATATAAAGCAAATTCAAGCTCTCAGCAGGTGAATAATGATCTCCACTCAGGAACATGATGGGTTTCGTACATAATGAAGTCTGTAAAAGGCAACGTTAGCACACCACTGAGTAATATGATGTCTGTACATTCTGCTGCAACCATACGCGGTACTGAGTCCCATATCGGGCATTATGACCTATAAGGCAGACTGTGGGTATGAGTATGTGTGCTGTGCTGTATACAAGCACACAAAGAGTTGTATTCAGGGCACTACAAATCCTACACAGAGCAATGTGATCTCTATTCTGATGCATTACAATCTATGTACTTCACACCCATACACACGCATGCACTATGAGTTCTACACAGCTCTCTGTGAGTTCTGGAATTTTGTTATATGCTCAATACAGGGCACTATTGACTCAGTAAAGCCATTTTGAGTTCTATTCAGAAGCACCATGAGTATTAAGGATGTACATTAAAACTATATAGAATACCAGGAATTCTACACAGGCACACTATGATGCGATACAGGGCTCTGTGGTTTCTAAGCAGAGCACTATGAGCTGTACATGGCATTACAAACTCTATCCAAGTGCACTATAAGCCTCATGCAGGAATAATATGAACTCAGCACAGGGTATTATGAGCTCAATGGAAGTGCACTGTGAGTTCTATACAGCATACTATGAGCACTGTACAGAATACATGATCTCTATGTGCTATGTATATGACTGGGAACTGCATGTATGTGTAGAATGAACTTAACACATGGCACTATGACTCAGTGTAGCTGCATTATGGGAGCTGCATATAGGGAACTACACACACACACATATTGAAAGCACTGTGAACTGTGTAGCAGGAACTATACGTTCTATAAGTGTGCTATGAGCATCATGTGGGTGTGTATAAGCTGAAAGGAGGCATTATAAAGTCAGAGGTGGACTATGAACTCTACACAGCACTATCAGCTCACTGCAAGTATACTATGAGCATGAACGGGCATTTTGAGGTCTCTGAAAGGCATTATGTTTTATGGACCCTAATGACTCTGTCCAGGTCACTATGTCCTCTATAAAGTTTGCTATAACTTCACCACATCTCACTGTGAGCCCTGTCCAAGACACTCTGAGATATACACCAGCACACTACTCTCCGTATGCTGCTTCACTGTGAGCTCTGGACAGGTATGTTGTGACATGAGCAGAGGGCACTGGGAATAGAGGCTGGAGGCTGTGAGCTCTGTGCAAATGCACTGTGACATGAGACAGGGCCCTGTGCTTCCTAGCTAGGGCACAGGGTACTGTGATGTACACTCAGGGTATGCTGTGCTCTACACAGGGATACTATGACAGGAACACAGGACATTGTGATGTCTAAATGGGGTACTGTGAGATCTCTACAGACATACGGTGACATGAATTTAGCTCACAACGATGTGTAGGCGAGACACTGTGAACTCTATAGGAGGCGGTGAGCTCTATACAGGTGCACTGTGACATGGACACAAGGCACTATGATGCTCTGTAAAGCTTCACTGGGACATGAACTTAAGGCACTGTGTTCTCTACATGGTACCGGGTGCCTCGTCCAGGTGCCCTGAGATATGACTCCTGAGCAACCTGATGTCAAAATGAGATGTTGTGTGTTCAGCGCAGGTACCTTGTGATGTGAAGGTGGGTCACTGTAATGTAGGGACAGACACTGACAGAACACTGATGTCCAGAGAGAGCACTGTAGCTCAGTGCAGGCGCACTGTGACGTAAGCACAGGGCACTCTGATGTCTAGGTGTTGTATTGTGTGCTTTGTAAAGGTCCACTGTGCAATGCACGCAGATGTCTGCATGGTCGCTCTGTCCTGTTCCCTAGCAGGTGACGATGAGATGGCACCGTGGTGCCTCGATGGGACACTGTGAGGTGTGTGCAGGGGCACCATGACATGCCAGTGTGCTCTGCAGAGGTGCACTGACAAGGACACAGTGCACTGTCATTGTTGGATGGCTACCATGAGCTCTGTACACGCGCTCTATGGCTTATACACCCTACAGTATGATGTCCACACCTGTGCACTCAGACCTTTTCTGTAGGGTACTCCAACATCTACACAGTGCGCCCTACACTCCAACTTAGGAACTTTGTGCTATATTCAGGAACATGATGAATTTGTAACAAGAAACTACAAGCTTTATACAGGCCTCTGAATTCTTGGCATCACATGTTGATTTGTACACCCATGCAGGGTGAGCTCTGCATACATGAACTGTGAGCTCTGTATCATTGTACTGTGATCTCTGTACACATGCATTGTGAGTTCTGCACCATGTTCTATGGACATCAGTGTGGTGGTTCCTCAAAAACCTGAAAATCCATCTACTACAAGATCCAGTTATGCCTCTCTGAGCCATATACGAAAAGGACGATCTATCTTATACAGAGATACTTACTCATCCACCTTCACTGCTGCTCTATCCATAATAGCCATGAGTTGGAAAGAGCATAGCTGTCCATCAGGTAATGAGTGGATAATGGAAATATGCTATATTTGTTCAATAGAAAATTCTTCGGCTGTTAAGAAATATGAAATTCTGAGCTGCATGATGATTCACGCCTTTAATTCCAGCACTCAGGAAGCAGAGGCAGGTGGATCTCTGTGAGTTGGTGGCCATCCTGGTCTACAGAGTGAGTTAGAGGACAACCAAGGCTACACAGAGAAACCCTGCCTCAAAAAAAAATAAATCTGAAATTGGCAGGTAAATGGATGGAGCTAGAATCTATCATCCTGAGTGAAGTGGCCCAGATTCAAACTATAAATATTATATTTTTTTATATGTGGATGTTAGCTTTTAAATGTTAGATATGTGCATTTCAATATGAATAATCACAGAGGTTAGGTAGTTAGTAAGGTACCAGGGGTGGGGGGAGGAGGAAATCTTCCAAGGAAGGGAACAGTGTATGCTGTTATAAAGATATAAAGAGCAGACTAGAACAGAAGAATTAACTGGGGAGGGGATGGGAAGGCAGGGTAAAGAAGGACATATGAGAATGACGGGAATGGATAACTAACACTACATACATGCATGCATACATACGTACATTCATGTGTGTGTGTGTGTGTGTGTCTGTGGAGTAGTAGCAGTAGAAGGAGGAGGAGGAGGAGGAGGAGGAGGAGGAGGAGGAGGAGGAGGAGACTTAAAAATCCTGGCGTGGGGCTTCTTCCCGGCCTTAGATCATTTATGTTCCTGAGTGAAAGATACACACAGCTTTTATATTTTTAACATGCCTTAGGTAGCACAGTAGCTGGGCAACTGCCTACCTCCATGCTGTTAGAATCTACCTTCCTACCGAAAACTCAAGTTATTACTTACTATGCTCCATCAGGGCTGCTCTTAGCTCCAATTGGCCAGCCCACATGGCCATGTTTTTATGGCTTAGGTAATCCATGGCGGCTCTCCTTTCTCCTCTCCTGCAAGTTCTTCTTCTATTCCATGGCAGCTTCTTCCTACCTGCTCCCTCCTCATGCTCCTCTCTCACCCAAGCCCGAGAAACCTCAGCTCCACCTCTGTCTCTTCTGCCCAGCTACCGGCTGTCACCATCTTTACTCACCAATCAGAATTACCTTGGGGGCAGGGTTCCAGGGGCTACATACAGACTCCAGGTCTTAAGGGCCCACAGTTAACATTACAATAGATAGTAAAAGACAAAACCTCAAAACACACACACACACACACACAGACAGACATGAAATCTAAATGGAGTCACCAAATACACCAAATAATAGGGAACACAGTTCCCCAACTAGACATTTTACGCCACCAAATAAAACCTCCAGTGAGAGGAATGGGTTCTATCTTTTTGAGCTTTTGGCTGAAGGGATCCCAAAGATCCCTCAAACATCCAGGCTATTATCAAGGCCATTCTCTACTCTTCATAACCTGATAGAAGGCCCTATTGCCAAAACGCAATTTACTTATGTCATTAACATGGAAACATTGAGCTGGTAGCCAGCCAGAAACTTCACTGCTATGGACTAGTGTTCATGGTGCTGGGAGGTACTTTATATGCTACCAAAGGAAAAATGTTGTCACCCAGCTACAAACTCTGAATCTTATAAGTAACCTGCCTCAAGATATACTGATGCAGCTGTAGAATAAATATTATGGGAGTTACCAAGTACATTCTGATTGGACCTAAGGCCCACTCCGTGCAAAGGAATCCATACCTAACACTGCTAAGGTTGTTAAGAACCTGAGATTAGATAGGTCATCTAATCCTAGGGCAAACTTACTTTTATTTTTCTGCTAAAGAAACAGCAATAAAATGAGTCCTGATGACATATTGCTATACCCATTGACAAGTGCCTTGTTTAACTCACATCAAAGAAGCTTATTCTTGTAAAAGATGGAAATTAATACAGAACGAACCTCACAACTAGACAATATGCAAAGGGTAATTGACTTGGATCACTCGGCTATAAATGGAATGTTTTCATCAATCCCTCCCCCTCACGGCTCAGGGGTCCATGTGGAAGAGGAGATGGGAAGATTCTAACAGCCAGAACGGCATATGATTTCAAAGAAATAGCATCACCCCGACATAACAGGGCAGGTCCACGCGTGAAATCTCAGAGTCTGTGGCAATATGCACAAGAATGGCATAAGTTCAAACCAGACACAATCTCAGCACTGAGAACGGGAAGGGGACAAAACAATCCCAACCCTAACCAAGAAGCTATATGCAATTCACACCAGCTGGGAAACAGAAAATCCGCTTTCTTCAATAGAATATCACTGAATGCATGAGCCACACTCCAGGACAGGCCCCATGCCCAGAATCCTTGCTTTTGAGACCTTTTGTTTTGTTTTTTAATGTGCCTTTGTATTGGTTTGGTATGTCTTTATCTTACTGGCTGTTTCTTTGTTTTGATTTTTTTTTTTTTTTTGAGAAGGACAAGGAGCTAACATGATGAGAAGAGAGGTAAGAAAGACATGGGAGGATTGGAGGAGGGGAAACAACATGATCAAAATATATTATACAAAAATTTCAATAAAAAAAGAAAAACAACCACAGTGAGATAGCACTTAACCATCTGAAAAAATGGTTATTAAGTATTTCAAGCAGAAACCAGGAAGTGTTGGTAAGGAGATGAGAAGTTATGACCACTGAGGAAAGCAGATAGTAGTTCCTCAACAAAATTTAAAAACACTTACCATTTTTTAGTATATGCTCAAAAAAATTGAAGTTAGAGGCCTGGGATACTGGTCAGTGGTGGAGAACTTGTCTAGCATGCCTGAGACTCTGGGTTCAACCACAAATACCACGAAAATAAACAGGAATCAAAAGTGAGAGCACAGCAGGTATTTTACACCCATGTTCCCAGCACACTATTCATAATAGCCCCAAGCAGGAAGCCACCCAAGAATCCGTTACCAGTGAAGAGACAAACAAAGTATAATGTATAAATTTAGGTGGTGGGGGAGGTATCTCATCTGAACTGACAGTGCTCCTTCCAAGAGCCCAACACCACCTAACAAAAACCCAAATACCAGACCCAAATACCTCTTTTGAGTTGTTGGTCAAGGCTAGTTAGGAAAGTCTCAAGACTTATATCTCATTGCTATTACCCTTGGTTACACTCCAGAGGTAGGAGGTAAGTCCCTATTGGTGAAGACACCAAGCACTTCAGAAACAGAACCCAGGGGCCCTTGAGCTGAAACTGACTTGAATGCTCCCTCCCTAAGAACTAGCTTTCATGGTACTAGAACGCACCATGCAAGCTTCCAAAGGAGAGTGCCAATGGGCCTATGAACACATCAACAACCAGCATGATATGATAGCCCTATGAGTGCGGTAGTGGCACACATACCTTGATGACAAACCAACATCTCTCTAACTGGACTCCAGACCAACCAACAAGAGAGATAGCATACCTGATACTGGAAACTAGTTAAATAATTAGTGCTAGTGACATTATGATTATTGGAGGAGAATCTCTAACCACTAATTTACTGAACTAACATAATCCCTAACAACAATCAATAAGCTTTTGTCCTTATACTCACAGATAAGTGTAGACTTTACCCCCATCAAGGAAACTTCTCTTTGCAACAGACAGAGATGGCAACCAATGAAAATACATCATTGTGGAGCCCAGTCCCTATGCATACGTCTACAAAATACTCCCCCACTTAAGGCTCAGGAAACATTGCTGAAGAAGAAGAGGAAAGACTGTAAGAGCATGAGGATTGGGGACTTTTCTGTGAGATTGTGTCTTCTTGTAGCATCAGAAGTTATAACCGTAAAGTCTCACCAACGTGACAGCCCAAGTGTAAGCTGAGCAGGGATGACACCAATGAGCATGCCAAACTGGATGGGGAAAAAACTCACAAGGCCTCAACCCTACAGAAAGACTGAAGGAAACTGAGGATAGCTGAAATCAAGAGAGGTAGTCCTCCCCAGGGAGAGCACACCAATAGTTGCTCACTGCTGAAAGGTCAGCCCTGAAAGTGAACACATAAGTAACACTATACAAACTCAACAGATTATATTTAGGAGAATATGTGTATTAAACAAATGTATACATGCATGCAATAACAAGTAATAAAAAATTGCCATAAATTTGAAGGAAAATGGGGAAGGGCACATGGGAGAATTTGGAAGAAGGAACAGGAAGAAAATAATGTGTAATTTAATTATGATAGCAAAAATAAATAAAAAAAATTGGATCAAGAAGAAGGAGCAGGAAGACATTATATGAAAGAAACTAAGTATGAGCCAGAAGTGGTACACACCGCTTATCCCAGCATTTGGAGGCTAAGTGAAGAGGAAAGGGGTTTAAGAAAAGCCTGAACTTCATGGCTAGACACTCTAAAAATTAGAACAAAGTAAAAAGGAAGCAGAGAGCCAGGGAGCAGCTAGCTATCCACTCCGCTGAGCTTTCTGAAGCAGTAAAACTCATAGAGACCAGAAGTGGGGTGGGGGTTTCCCAGAATGCAAATGGCATTCCAGCTAGAGTACGGGGTGGATGAGGGAAACCTGGGTATGGATGGTGCAATGGCTGCAGGATCCTGAAGATACCTAAGGCAGAACTTTGCTCTCAAAGTGGTAACTGTCACTTCAGGTACATCTTTAACATATTTGCCACTGTTTGTGTGAGTGCTATATAAGCACACAGTGTATGTACACAAATCCATCCCCTGCTCTCTTTCCTCCCGTTCCTTCTGCTCCCCTATTTCTCCATCCCAGCTATAAGCACTCTTATTTCTTAAGCCATTGAGTCCCATTTTACTATAAGCAGAACGTTCACAAGGCAGTGGCAGAGTGGTTGCCAAGCATGCACAGGACCCTGGGTTCAAACCCAGTACATATTTGACCATAGACCCCTCTTTCATAGAAATTGGCTTGCACTGAGAGTGAATGGGCTGGAGAACACACTCTCTGAAAATCTGACCTGTAACTCTGCACTTGAACCTTCAGGGATAAGATCCTGAGCTCAGTAGAGTAAGGCTTGTGCTTGAGAAAAGACCAATGAGCTAGTCACAACAAGAAGATGGCTGCCTCTGGGAAGTGTGGAAGAAAAGGAAAGCTCAAGAATCATAGAAGGAAAGGCTTCTGCTTCTACCACAGGCAACCAAGAGCAGAGCTGAGGTACAGCTCAGTGGGTGGGATCTGTCAGCGTGTGTAAGGCCTGGCACTCGTTCCCCAACACCTCGGGTGCCTATGAAGTACTCCCAGGGGATGCTAACCCTCTCTTGGAAGTTTAGAAGCTTAGGCATAAATTATAGACAAGAGGCCTTTGTCACTATTGCCCCAACTCATGCCCCCAGGAGGTGAAGGCTCCTAGCCTGAAGTATGGCTGGCGGCCATCTTGTTCCCATGCAATGCACAGGCCACCTCACCATCTCAGGACTTCCTAACAGCCTTTTGAATTTTTCAACTTGATCTCAGTTGCAGAGAGAGAACATCTTTGGCCAAGGAGTGTGTTCTTTGGGAAATCCAGAGAACAGAAATATAAAGAATAGAGAACTTATTTAATGTATGTACTTAATTTCTTCATTAAGGTGTAGGAATCTGGCTGAAGAAAGCTAAAACAGGCTAGGCAGATGGTTCAGTCAGTGAAGTGCTTGCTGAAAACCCACAAAGACCTGTGCTTGCATCTCTAGCACTCACACTTTCTAGGAAAGGCATATGTCTGCCACCCCAGCTTGTGGGGTAGACAGAAACAGGAAGATCCTGGGTATCACTGGTCAGCTAGTCTAGCTTTGGGTTCAGTGTGAGAGACATTGTCTCAAAAAAGAGGGTGGAGAATGATTAAGTAAGATACTTCTTATCAAAACAGGTAAACACATTGGCCAGGGCATGTATGTGCACACACACACACACACACACACACACACACACACACGAAAAGAAAACAAGAAAGTTGAAAGTATTACTTACAGCCAGGATGCAGCTGCATTTTAGCACCTTCCCCTTTTTGGCTACTTCACCTAACCATGTCAGTCAGCCTGCCTTTTGTGGCAAACATCTTGCCTTACTCACAGTTCTGACCAGAAACACCTTTGAGGCCCCAGGGACCCATTTGTCTATAGGGTAGAGCACTGTTCTCCTCAAAAGCTGGGGAAAGAACCAGTTCACCCTCAAACTGGGGTTTTTAATCAGTCAAAGATCTTTATCTGCATCACCAAAAATAGAGTGCTAATTGACAGTCTGTACAGAGGCTCTCAAAGGCATAACAAAGGAAATCAAATTAAGAGTTCCCTCCCTCAGCTGCCAGAAGAGATGGCACTGGCGCTGTCCCAACAGCTAATGTTTCCAACTGACTTTAAGTATTCTGAGGAACAGTGATCAAGCCCAGTACAATGTAAGCAAAAAAACAAAAACAAAACAAAAAAACAAAACAAAAAAAACACCAAAAACAAAACAAAGCAGAAAAGTGTTGGTCTCTATGCTGGACAGTGCTAGGCAAGCTAAAGGTGAACTTCAAGAGACCCACAAAACCCAAGGGCCTCCCCATGGAGCTGAGATGCCTGGAATTCCCCCTTAAACCATCAAAGTAATTGAAGTGCAGACCAGCTCTGGGCCAGCTCATGCGCACAGCACATTAATGATCCTGTGGGGACTAAAACATCCACTCTTTATCCCTTATCCCAGTCTGTCATCTTAAACACCCTCTGGAGTCTGCATTGTTCTTTTGTGTTGGGGGAGGTTTAAGAGTCCACTAATAGTTAGCAAAACCAGGGCTAGTATCTAAGACTTCCTACTCTGAGCCCAGTGATCTCTGGATATAAAACACAAACCCCTTTTCAACTTCTCTAATACAATCCTTTCAACCCGGCAGAAGCCAGAAGCCTGGGCCAACTGAGTTGTGTTAGACATGTGCTAAGAAGCATGGTCTAGAGGATGTCATATACATAAGAACATGACCAAAGACCACCTCTGCCTGTCACCCAGGTGACATGGGGGTGTACTTTTATCACCTCAGCAACAATCTGAGACCTCAGATTGACTCAGTGTCAACTCAGGATAGTTCTTTGTATAGAAAGGAGCAGGGGGCCCACAGCCAAGGTCCTCTCAGCCTCTAAGTGTGAATCATCTTTTGGAGTCAAGAGCTATACATGTGCTGCCATGTGACCGAGCCCAAAATAAGCATTAGCCACTCCCACCCTCATCAACAAAGTCTGTTGGCAGTGACTCAGATAATTCACATGTGACAGCTAGCATATGCCTTTCAGAGCGCCTCATGCTATGGCAGCAGGGCCAGCGTCGACCGCCTGTCTCCTTGGCTCTCTATTCTTGGATGTTTGCAGTTCATGTCCAAAGACATCTGGAGGCCCTGGTTTCACTTAATCTTATTTTACCAACCCAGCTCAGGACTCCATTTTCCCAGTCATTCCTCCTCGAATCCAAGATCCTCACAAGCTGTTTCCAAATATTGAAACACATTATGGCAGGCCACCCGTTCCATCTTATAATCAAATAGATGAATCACAGAAGGCAGTTGCCTTTGGAGTTTTTTTTTTTTTAATAGGATTTTCACTCCTACCTCATTGCTTTGACTGGTCTAGTGTTTACAGAAAAAGAAATGACTACTTTCAAATATGTCTGTGAGTTTTTTTAGTCAAATTAAAGCTGATAGCTTAAGTTGAATGCCTCCTCACCCTGTTCCATCTCCATGTTCTGATATTTACACATGTGTATTTCCTTGGTAAATTTGGGTGCTCTTGTCCCCAGAAGGACACCAAAACATCATAGAAAAGCTAGACATTTTCTTTACTCAGACACCCACATGGGACCTCTGGATGATGCTCGCAGGACCACTCCTCAGTGTCTCTCATATGTTGTGATTTTCTTGTAGCCTCATGGTAAACTTAGAGGTTAAACTCAATAGAGCAGGAGATGCAGGGACACCTTGGCGTTTACTTACATACTTGTGTGACCACTGCCTCGGTAAACCTAATTGACCTGGGTGAAGTTTCAGAATGGGGATGTTACTCTCGGATGCTCGGTGTCTTTGGTATGTTCTAAAATACTTTAAGCTACTGATAGCCTCCCCATTTGGAGAACACAAATATTGAAATGTGAAGTAAGATAAGAATCTGGTTGTCACATTGATACTTGAACCTATTCTGTATTCAGTTCTCCAACATGAGAACACAAAGTACTTAAAACCTCGGCTTTGCTTTCTGAACATTTCATTTTCCATAGCACCTGCCAGGTGCCCTGTACAGACTTCTCCTTTTCCTCGTGGGTTCGACCAGCCAATCACTGAAAGTTTAAGGGTACCTGATCTTCTGTAGCTGTCCTCTAGGCAGTCATACCTGTAACCCACATCCTTACTCCAGTGAAACATGTAAGGAGGGCCTTACCTGACATATACCTGGCCCTCTGCACACAGCTTCTGGGTCTCACCCTAAGCCCTTCTGTTCTGATATCTGGCATTTGTGGGGACCAGGCTTTATTACTTTGCTAGTACTTCACATGCAAATAAATCTATGCTGTTATGCACACAAATTCTACATGTCCTCTACGGTGCATTCACATCCTAAGAAAGCCTCATCGGCACTTGAAGGACTCTGCAGAAGTCACTTCACTCAGCACTCCAGTCCAAAGCTGCTGCTCACCTGAGGTGGCTCTTTCCTTCTGGTTCCAGCCAGCTTCCTCAATTCCTGAGATGTCCTGAAGTAGCATCAGGGGCACACCTTGTTTGGGAATATTAGTCACTTGAATTGCTTCCTGAACCAAGTCAACACTTCTCAGTTTGAAACTCAACATGCCTTGCAACTTCTCCTCCTAGCCTATCTGTCCAGTTAACTCCCTCCCCACTGAATGAAGAAAGAAAGAAAGAAGGAAAGAAAGAAAGAAAGAAAGAAAGAAAGAAAGAAAGAAAGAAAGATCTGTATGTCTCTGTCTCTGTGTATCTGTATGTCTCTGTCTCTGTGTATCTGTATGTCTCTGTCTCTGTCTCTCTGTATGTCTGTGTCTCTGTCTCTGTCTCCCTCACTCCTGTTTCACATAGTGGTCTGTCTTCCACCGCACACTCCAGGTTCTTGTCTTCAGTCACCATCCTGCCCTCTCCCCACCATTATGAACCATACCGTAAGCTTCTTGAAGGCAAACTGCTTTGACCTACCCTGTGTTCCTTAAATATGGCTAAATGAGGTTTTCCCCCTTTCCAACTGGGGACAGTCAGATTTACTGCTCATGAGGTTTCCAAGGACAAGCACAATATCTTAGTCATCACTGCGTTCCCAACAGCAAGCAGTGCCTGGGTGTGTGATAAGCTTGAGAGGAGGGGCCCGTACCACAGCAGAGTGGGAGGGGTCGCAGTTCTCCTGGGTGGCAGCATGGGTCTCATCAAATTCCACAAGGCATTTAGTTCTTCTGACATTGCAGATGAGAAAATGAGGCTGGGAGAGAACAGTGCCACTCTCGGTGGTATCAGTGAGCCAAAATTCAGGTCTGGCTGAGTCTAGAGCGACAGCTCTTAAGCAAGAGCTCTCTGGATTTGCAGTGTAGCCCCGTGATTTACAGACTGGGCCAAGCTATGAGCCCTGGCAACAACACTGACCAAATCTCTGTGCTAGGAAGTCTGTCTTCTGTTAGCCATTGAGGGGAGGAGGGAGTTGTCTGAAAGAGTTTAAAGGAAAGTTTAGTTTTAAAACAGAGAAAATTAATATCAAAATGTATATACATCATCTGTGTGCTGTTTCTAATTTGTATACATACGTGTTCACAGTACATATACCAGATTGTGTGTCTGTGTGTGTGTGTGTGTGTGTGTGTGTGTGTGTGTGTGCTGTGAAGAATTCTGTCTCCCTCATGGAGCCACAAAAGACCTGTGAAATTCAAGAGGAAACACCATGAAAGTTCAAATCCATGTAAGGTGCTACACTGAAAAGCAGGGGTGTTGATGAGCAAGGCACCTTAGTCTCTGATTTGAAGGGGTTTCCATTTGAACTTAGAACAACAGACTCATAGAGCCAGTTCTAAGCTTCACTGAAGGATATACAGCACCGAGCAAGGAAAAATAAAATTTCCAAAGCTCCCCATTGCACACATAAACAGATGTCATTCTCACAACTGCCTCAGAAGGAAGGGATTGTGAGCAAGCCCATTTCACAGATGAAAAAGCTAGAAATCTTCATTATTCATCAATCCAGAGACACACTACTGGCTCAAGTGAAGGTAGAGCCAAAGTCCATCCCAGGCCTGTGCAACCTGACTCTTTGCTGTTAGCTACCTATGCAATTTCCTTGAGTAATCCAAAGACATAAAGTGCACAGACAGGGAACCTTTGCCCTCAGCTTGGAAAAAAGGAGCGAAACAAAACATGGCAGCTGCCTTTGAAAATTCCAGAAGCTTGAGGAGGTTCAGGAGATTTCGTGTCACTGTCAGAGAGTCTACAACCTCAGAAAGACAGTGGGTTGGAAGGGAAGGAGTGTGTAGGGGGATCCAGAAGACAGCAAAAGAGGACCACCAGGGGCTTCTAGTCCAACAAGGGTCACACACATTGCCCTTGCAGAACTGCCCTGACAGCCATGCCAAGGCACATTAGTGGCAGAGAGAGCAATTTGGTTTAAGCTTTGCCTGGCTAGATCTTAGGCTGAAAATCACTAATCGCCACTCCCTCAGCATGCGCATGCACACACACACACACACACACACACACACACACACACACACATTTCTAAATCCCCCCCTAATGCTTTAGTGAAACCTAAGACCATGAGCCTTCAAGGGACAAAGCAAGGTCCATCTGTTCAGTCAGGAATTTGCCGAAGTAGAAGGACAATCGGCTTTGATTCTAGCTGAGCTTTCTGTGACCCCAAATCCTTCCCAACTCAGTCAGTCAGAAATAACTCTTCTTTTCTATGAACCATGATTCCAAAGGAGAGAACTTGGAAATTCTTTAAAAACAAAAAATAGCTGAGGACTTAGCTAATGACAGGGGAAACTGTCTGTCCCTTAGGGATACAGCCTGTTCTAAAAGCCCAAGGAAAATACTCATACTTGTCTTATGTGGGGAGGAAAACAGAATGCTTTCCTTTTCAAAGAATTTATTTATTTTATTATAAGACATATAGGTAAAAACTTGCATATTTTGAAAAATATAAAAAGGTAATAAAACAGACATTTTTCTTAGTAAGAAATACGCTCATAAATATGCTTTATCAAATGTTAAAATGGTTATTTGCAAAATAATAATAAATATAATTCAGCTGTTGCATACAAGGAGCAGCCCAAAGGATGGGGCATTTGTATGTTTGGAGGGGGAAAAAACAGGCTTCTGATTATATTTAAAATTTTGCACTCAGGGTTATTAATATAGTTGAGATTTTTTTAAAAAAATATTTTATGATAGCTCCATGATTTCAAAAACAGCAAGACATAAAAGATGATTTGACTAAGTAGAATTTGGCAAAAAAAAAAGTTTCCTCAAAATAAACACTTTTCTAAAGACACATAAGTAAACAATTTTTTGAACCTATAAGTAGTACACATATCAGCTCCTAAGTCTACAAATCTCTGTGGTCTTTAAACAAAAACTGGTAGTAAGCCTCAGTTTCCAGCAAATTCTAACAAGTCTCTTCACTGGAGCAGTAATAGTCACAACCATGATGAGGCCAGCTCTAAAGATGTCGTTCCAGGGATATAAGAATGCAGAGAGCCCTTCTCCTTCTAATAAACTACCACCATTTTCCTACATTTGTTTATGACCCAAGGACCTCGGATTCACATAGACCAACACTGAGCAAAACTTGAATGATAAAACACTCCTATCCTAGGCGTTCTTCACAAACATCAATATTCTGCTGTCCAAAGGAGAGAAAAACTCGTGTGAACCCCAAACATGCCCTTAAATGAGTCTGAGGCATCCACATAGCAGGTCAAGCTTTTCCTATGAATGAATACTGACTCTTGACTCTTGACAGAGATCTTTCATTCCCCGTACACTTGATTGCCCATCAGGCTAACCTATTGGTTCCCGTCTGCAATAGAGGAAGCCGCGTCTAACAATGCTTATGTATCCAATCTAATATAGATCACTGGTCCCAAAAGCCTTCAACGATGTCCATCAAGGAGACATCTGGATGACACTGGGTGCCTAGAGCACAGACAGGTCATGGCAGGATTTCGACTTGAGCTTGAAAGCCATGTTCTTGTTGTTTTTGGCCACAATTTTGCCCCAGAAGCGCCTGGCTTTCCTGGGGATGCTCTCCCGCCTCTTCTGGTAGGCCAGCCTCCTCTCATTCTTCTCCTTGCTGTCCCGGCGCAGGCGGACCTGCCGCACAATGCCCTCAAACAGTTCCTTCACGTTGTGCTGCACGGCGGCAGAGGTCTCAATGAATTTGCAGTCGAACACCACAGCACAAGCTCTCCCTTCTAGAGAGGAAAGGGGGAGAAGAAAGTCAGAAGGGTCACAGAGTGTGATCATGTACAATATGGCCAAGCTGGAGAACACTCTAAAACTGCCCTAGAGGTAGCACGGGGCAGCAGGCTATGTTATAGGTAGAAGGACACACTACAGCATGCATCCTCCCCAGGGTCTGAGAGGAAATCGCTCATAAGAAGATCCCAGGAAGCCGGCCAGATCTGACAAACTCACTATATGAAAACCCAGTTCCATCAAGTCTATGACATGAATTACAACAGCAAAAGTCATAGCGTTCTGCAATTCTAACAATACTACTTAGCTTTCCTCTCTTTTAAAAAAGTGTGATTAAGACTATACTTTCAGGGATCATTTCTATATTTCATTACTTACAAAGTATGATTAACTGAGATCTTTTGTGGGAAAATGATTTTATAAATATACAGTACAGTTCCATCCAACTATCCAAGTGTTTCTAAAGCTCTCGATTTAAGATACTCCATTTCTTTTAAGGTCACATGTCCACATTTTAGTATGAAATGATGTGAACACAGAATACCATTGTGTCCTAGTAAGACGTTCCCACCCGTTGGAAAAAAATAGTCTTGACTGAGCAGGGACTGAAAATGCCAATTTTTTTTTTTTACAGTTGTACTAAATCTACATTGAGCCAATATGATCTCAAAGGCCCTAAAAAGAATACGGAGACCTACTCATCAAATAAGAATCATGCTTGAACAAGGCTCAAGAAGCATGTGTGATCCCATCAGTCTGATGTCCTCACAGAAGTTTACAAAGGACGGGGTGGGACTAGAGAGCATTAAATGGAATGTCAACAGGCAGAGTATAAGGCTGTCTCTTTTGAAAGTCTCCCTCACGAGTCTTCCTACCCCGAGTTCCTCTCCTTGCATCCATATGTGGCTTTTCCTCCCCTGAACTTGGGATCTGCTTGGAGAACAGAAGGATGGGCAAAGGGTAAAGCTGTCAGGAAATTCCTGAGGATGCTCTCCTTTCTAAAGTAACTCTGGGAGAACACCCAAGGGGGAGTGGGTACCCTAGACCTTCAGGTAGACCAGAGGATACAGAGAACAACGAATGACTGATACAAACAATGGGAACCATGAGAGTCTTCGACAATATACATCAAACTGCACAGAGCATCCCACTGAGCCCCTGGATGCAGCCTTGCAGGGGAAGGAGAAAAGAACCTGCTGGTGGACCAGTGTGTGCCGTGCAGGGGTAAAACCCATATCACACACCCTCTCACCTGACACAGACACTTCTCGACACCGAACTAAGTCACTTTTGTTGCCAACCAAAATTATAGGAATGTCTTCTGCCTGCCGGGCCCTGCGGAGCTGGATCCTCAGCTCAGACGCCTTCTCAAAGCTGGCTCGGTCTGTGACAGAGTACACGACCAGGTAGGCGTCCCCAACCTGCATGCAGTGCTCACGGAGCCATTCATTCTCCCCCTAATGAAATAAAAAGACTTTCCATGAGCTCAGGCTAGCCTAAAAATTGAGGTGCCATTGTGCAAAGAAACTGTATGTCTATCCCAAGGAAGAGAAAACAAGAAAACTGCTTATAAAACATCAAAACGAATTGGTCTTTCAGGATATCTAGAGATGCAAAGAAAGGCAGTCTGTATTGTTTTTATATCAAAAAGCTTACTTTCCCAGTTATTACCATAGCTTGAGCTGATACAATACATAAGTACTCTGACAAACAGTCTTTTCTGACTCCTTAAAAACTTCCTAATTAAGAATTAAGAATCTTTTTGTAGAAATAGGAAGGTTCTCAATAAACAATAATCTTGCATATTTGCTAGGAGGCCCAAAACCTGTCAACAGCCATGTTGGAATCCGAGATTGAGAAGGCCAACTTCACACAAGGTGGTTCTGTGTCATTGAAAATAAGTGGCCGAGCTTGTTTGAACTTTCCCTAAAACAAATACACTTCTTGTGATTTTTAATAGAACTCAGGGCAAACCACTGCAATTTGTTTGTTCTTCAGGGCTCATCTGTGAACGACCTGTTCCCCAGAACAGTCTCGTTCTTCAGAAGTAAATGCTTTTAATCAGGGAAATGAGCCCTCCTTGTCTGGAACATCTACTATGTAGGACAAGGTCACTCTGGCACCAAGCAGCCTGTTGAAAGGCAAGCCCTAAAGGAATACACTGGCAGCTACCAGCCCTGCATACCTTATTTTCCCACATGTCCAGGAGGATAATGGTTGCACTTTCTCCATCAACGACCAGGGTGCGCTCATATGTATCTTCTAGAAAAGAGAGAGCATTGTTATCTGTCAGATGAATAAGAAATAATTCAGCATAAGTGGTTCCTGTTGACTTTACTCTAGAATTTGTACTCTGGGGGGGACTGAGGATGCAGCTCAGTCAGTAAGTGCTTACTGTACAAGCACAAGAACCTGAGTTCAGTCCTCAAGAATCCACGTGAAAAACCAAGCATGGTGGAAAGAAACTTGGAATCCTTGTTTTGAGGAAGCAGAAGCAGGCAGATTCCCTAGGGTTCAATGGTAGGCCAGCCTAGCCGAGAGTCTCTGTCTCCCAAAATAAGATTCATGCCAATGGAAGAACACCACCCAAGGCTGACCTCTAGAATCCAGAGGCACATGCACACATATCCACACATACATGCCCCCACATGAACATGTATCTTTCATATACATGAATATTTATATATTCATGGGTATATGTGATATATGTGAATATATGAATATATTGAGAGATAGAGGCAGACAGACAGAGAGAGACAGAGAATTTACTTCAAAAACACCATTTTAGGAGCTGGAGACATGGTTCAGTGACCTCTGATCTCTGTGTATAGGTACAGGTGTATGTGCACACACACATACACACACACTTCTGTTCTCCTTCAACATACGACACACAGTCTTCCAGTCACTAAGCAAATTTCCCACAGCTCTTGTGAAAGGCTAAATAGCTTGAGTTAAAAGGAAATCATTTTCATCATTCTTGGGCCTTTTATGGAGGAAAGCCATTTATAAGGATAAATAAACTCCCTAAGATCTTTTGACTCCAATTCAATGGCTGAAGCTATGAGAAATCATTAACTATAAGCTCCATTATGGGACATTTTCACTATAAGCCCTATTTCCATAATCTTTATGAGAACTCCACTGTGTTCCAGTGGGAGACCCCTGAACATTCACTGGAAACTTCAGAAACTTGGAGCTCAGCAATGTTTCTCCTCTTTGCAGAAGCACAAGAAAAAATATTTTGAGATGGCCCCTAATTAGACCATCTTTTTCTTTAACCCCCATTTGCTTTGTTATGTTGAGATGGATTCTTACTAGTAGCCCTGGCCAGCCTAGAACTCACTACACAATCAGACTGGTCTAGAAGTTGCTGAGATTACAGGTATGTGTCATTGTTATATAGAAAGTAATGGAAACTTCTCCTCTGAACTTGAGCCTAAATTGGCTGTGGGTGAAGGGTGACAACAGTCACGGACCAGAGGAGCTCCATCTGGAAGAAACGAGCTGTCCTGGGATATTTGAGAGAGGATTTCCCATCAACCCTGTGCATCAATCTCATGCATACTCTGAGGTTTTCTGTTTTTAGTTCCATCTTTTGGAAATTATAACTTTCCGAACTATTTATCTCTTTTTGGCCCTTGAGCCTGAATCTCTTACTTTATTTTTTTTAAAGATGTATTTATTTATTTTATGTGAAGAGGGCATTGAATCCAATTACAGATGGTTGTGACCCATCACGTGGTTGCTGGGAATTGAACTCATAGACCTCTGGAAGAGCAGCCAGTGCTCTTAACCCCTGAGCCATCTCTCCAGCCAATCTCTTCCTTTAGATATCTGTAGGGCTCATTCCTGCTAAGGAGATGCTCTCTGGGTGTGAGCTTAAAATTGCATCAGAATTCTGAGCTTCTTTTCCTGATCTATGAATCTTTGTGTTACCTGCTCTCTAGCATGCGACCCTGGCCAGGAACTCACTACCCCGTGCTATATCCTCCTCTGTTTTGTTTTCTGAGCCTCGGTCCCTGGAAGCTCCGGGACTCTGCATGTGTCTCCCACTCCCACCGTGCCTCCCCGAGTGCTGTGCTGCATGTTCAGTAATGATTTAGAAATGAATGGGTCAATGAATGGATGAATGGGTGGATGTACAGATGGAATTAAATATGCACAGAGAATCATATGACTGTTGCAACAGGCTGGAAGAACATCCATCTTTATTAGAAGAAGTGATGGCGAGACTATCATATACATCCCCCTGGTAAATGCTGAAGAGAAAAGGTAAAACCAATGCATGGATATGCTTCAGAAAGCCTTCCTCTGGGGAAGGAAACGTAACATAACACATCAGTGTGAATGGCTTCTAATGCGCTTCTAAACCGAATGAATGCAGGCAACTCACAAAGGATGTATAATGTGGGATGGATCCATCACTGAGAAGCTTCTCGCTATCAGATGCTCAGTCTAGTAGCAGCTAAGGAAAAGTCCTCCCCTGTCTCTCTCCAAAGAAGTTTCCTACTGTTCCCTCTTCCAGTTGCGAAGCGGTCCCATTGCTCTGTGACTGTTGGATACTGCCCTTTGCATAGCCAGCACACCTTCTAATGGACAAACACTTCTAATGGGCCTATTGTCCACTAACTTCTCAACTCCTCCCTCTTAAAACAAATAAAACAACCCTGCCCTTACGTCAGACCCTTAGAGCAAGCATTACATTTCCCAGTGCTTGCTAATGCCACCATGAGCTCAGTTGCACTCAGTGGCTCTGAGCGCCTCACCACTCAGCCATCACTGGGTACCCAAAGTCTACATAGTGCTGTCCCATGTACTGTGTACTTAACAGCATGTGGAAGTTAAATCCAGAGGACAGTGAAAGAATGTGGGTTTTTGGTTAAATCACAAGCAGGTTTGAATGCGAGCCTTAGGAGCCACTTAGCTCTGTAAGCCTCCACACCTGTAGAGATGTCGATACCTATAGGTTCTGTTCTTATACACATTACCAAGAGCACATTAGAAAGTGCCAACACATAGCATAGGCCCCACGCTGGTGGAATGAGTGAAAAGCACCAACATAAGATTATAAAACCCCAGCCTCTACACCCAGTTTCCCCAGGGGTGATTCACCGCATCACTCATCCTCCGAGACCCTGTTCCTGCATGGGCATAGGAATTCCGTAAGGACTGAGATGAACATCAGCAACCATGAGGCCCCTCCCACTGCAAATGCCCATTCTGAGTATTAGCTCCTCCTCTGCTGTCTTCTAGCGCCCACCAGCCTGTACAAAGAGCAAAACAGCTGCACAACACCAGCCCTGTTTCTCCCTTGACCCTTGCTTAGCTATAGTCCCTGAGACCCCGGAAGTGGGGAAAGAAATGGATGTTACATCAGAGAACCATCATTCATGGCCATCCCTGGGCTGCCATGGAAGCAGTAACTCCCTAACACCAAGACAGCTGAGGAGAATCAACCCTTTCCATGAAATGGGCTGTTGCAGTGAAGAGGAAGATTTGCACACCTTGAATAGAGAGAAACCATCTTTCCCAAGCTTAGCCCTCTCCACCCCCCAAGTCTGCCTGAAGATGTATGTTTTAACTGAAAGTGGGAACAGACCGTGTGAGAAGCTCACACACCGAACAATCCTTCCTCCATTGCTACAGCGGTAAGC
This sequence comes from Grammomys surdaster, assembly GCF_004785775.1. NCBI lineage: Eukaryota > Metazoa > Chordata > Mammalia > Rodentia > Muridae > Grammomys > Grammomys surdaster. Next base: position 364,965 of record NW_021604566.1, read on the forward strand.
ATGGGGTACAGCTGTTCTGGGTGTGTGCACTGATGTTGAAGTGCTAGCTGAAGGACACTGTATGACAACAACTGGCTACCCAGTTGTAATTTCCACCCCAGAATATAAAAGCTGTCACCTGTTGTTGTATAATGTATGTTTGTATAAAGTGGGTCTAGAAATAGGTAAGGATTAAATAAATAAATCCTTGAAATAGGTCACATGGAGAAAATCATCTGGAAGACCTGTCAGGCTCTACACAGGGCATTTATCATCATCTTTATATTTCAATTTTTTAAAAGTTACTATGTGACTTCAAATATAGCACTTGACCTACTTACACTTGCAAATGCTTCGAATGTTAGTGGAAACAAACTAATTGATCCACTCTAACAGGTTTCTTGCCCCCAAATCAGTTCGGTTTTATGCGTAGTCACAGAAAAGTATCCGTAGTGATGAACTCTCCAAAACTGGTCCAGGGCAGAAACAGCCTTCCTGGACCCCTCAGACCTGACCTTCAGAAAGCCACTTGATAACTTGGGTCAACAAATTTGGTCCTGTGTTCACATATTCCTGTCTGGTCTTGTTTGTACTTGAGGCTCTGTGCCAGCAGATAGGATTCTGTCACCCAGCTCGGTATTGAGAAGGCATGTGTTTTCCCCTAATTCTGGAGATACATTTTGTTTTAATTTGTTGTTTTTTGAGACAGAATTACATAGCCCAGGCTAGCCTCAAACTCTCTGTGTAGCTGAAGATGACCTTGAGTTTCTAGTCCTTCTGCTTCTTCCTTCATGGTGCTGGGATTATAAGTGTGTACCCTTATGCTTGGCTCCCAATTCTGCAGAAAAATGACCATTCCCTCTTGTTCTTCCTGCCTACAAGACAGAGCCCACCAGGGCTGGGCCACCAGGGATAGGCTACCAGGGATGGACCACCTACCTCCCAAGACCTCACAGTCGCTGTCCAGGCTGTCGTGCACACCTGCAAAGATGTTGGCCAGGGTGGACTTGCCCACTCCTTGCTCCCCTATAAGCACTACTCGGTAGTAGGTGTTTCCAGACTCAGAAGAGATGACCGAGTCTGTGGAGTCGGAGGACCAGCTCCGTCGGCAGTGGTCTTCAGGAGCAGTAGAGTGCCGGTTGCAGGGGTGGGGATCCTTCTGGACCATCAGATGCCTGCCATCAGCAGGGATGCTCCAGCGCTGCTGTGGCTGCATGCCCACAGTGCCTTGGCGCATGGTGACATTATTCAGAGTCATTGTGGGATCCTAGGAATCACAGCAGTAGAGATGGCAATATTATTAAAAATGAGCCAGGCCCAGGGGAGCTCAACACAGTCATCACTGGTGCTTCATTTGATGGGTATGAATTCTTAATATAAGGGACAACTATGAAACTGTCCCTAAGCCTAGCAAGCAAAATTTTCAACTACACACATACAGACATACATACACACACACACACACACTTAGCTTCTCAATCAGGTTGTTATTTATAGTACCAGTAACATCTTCCATTGCCCATAAGCTTCCTCCATCGTTAAAGGAGCTTTGGAAATCCCACTGGAAGTTGGCACAGAAGCAGCTGGAAGGAACTCATTGCCTCCAGAAATGGCTTTACCATCAGCAACAAGTCAGTGCTGCTGGGGACCAGCTGGCCAGGTTAGCTGTGCTTGTCTAAACATGGCTCTTAATTGCACCAGCGTCCTGCAGTCTTTTGTGCCTCAGTGGGAAACACGTGGCAATGACATCACTCCCCTGGCTGGACTGGACAGGCACTTTGGGGGACTTCCATGTTTAGTAAAGTTGCCCTGATGTTCTCCAGCTGCCTGAAGAGAGAGTTATTTGAGGAGTGGGACAGTTTCTGTTTGAGGTTTAAGCCTCAGCTCTCCCTTCTTACCCACAGATACTGTGTAGCATACCAGCCCTGAGCCTGGTTCTTCTGACAGGGGAAGGACCTGCTCACATTCAGACACATCACACTTGTACAAAAAAGTACTTCATTCTTAAGGAACCTCGTCCACTCCAGGATTTAATTAGCTCAGAATTCCACCTTTCTGAAGTAAATCAGAAGATCAGAGACTAGGCGAAAAGCCACTCAACAACTTCCTACAACTTTCTCCTTGCAAGAAGATCGCCTCGCCTGACAGGCAGTCTGTTCTGCCAAGAGTGCCCGAGATAACACAGCAGTATCCACTCCACGGTTAACTCAACAAGCTCCCGGCGTGAGCGCAAGGATCGCACTCAGCTCACACACCCTAGTCCATACATCACACCTATGCCACTAGCCAGAACCAGCCGGTTTCTTTTTAAGTCTTAAAAACAGTCCCTGGGTTGGCAGACTTGCGTTCAGACCTTGAAGTCTGACGCCTGGCCACCTAATCTGTAAGGTGACACTCCTCCGGAATTGAATTTAGGAACCCCCATCAGAAGCGCATCCTTTGCACCTGAACTTCTTTTTATCATGGCAGAACCCCCGGCACAGACCTCACGGTCTAGGGGCTCCCTTCCCAATTTAAAAAGTTCGGTGACCAGGAACGCCCCTTCCCGCAGAGGCTCCCACTGGGACTGCCCCTCAACCATGCCCCCTTACTTGGCTGCACGGGGCCGCTGGGTGGGCGTCTGCCGTCGGTCTGCACAGTGCCTGCTGCCTGCTGCAATGCCTGACGCCTGCGATGCGGGCTCCGCAGTCCGAGGCCGTGTGATGTCCGCTGGCAGTGCCGCCTCCTGAAGCCTCCGCGGCCCGCCGCCGTTTATAGCGCGCCCGGCAGCCCCGCGACGGGGCTTTTCCGTGACGTCAGCGCTCCCGCCGGGAGGGGGCGGCTCTGCAGCAAACTCTGAGTTACAGCCACTTGGCTAAATCAGTTACTCGTAGTCATGTGACTCCCATAGCCCCTTGAGGGGAGTGAGAGGGGAAAAAAATGACAGTTCAATCGTTGGCCTTCTTGATTTTGTTTTATTTTCTTTTTATCAGGTGGACACTGGAAAAATACACTTAGTGCTACTTAATCGCCCTTCCCAGCAGAGCACTTGTGAGCTGTCTGAATAAAGGATGGGGAAAGAAGCAGGCCCGAGTCGCGAGTCCAGCTTTGCCAAGAAAACAGATCGGTCTGAGTGAGCCGGACTCCGGCCTCCAGGATGGGGCTACAGCCACCCTGAGTGGACAGGCCACCTTTACAGCATGCTCTGAGAAGCAACCAGGCCCTTCCTGCTTCCTGTCACCTTCTCTCTGGGTTGGGGACATACTGCTTTGTTTCCCTCTTCTGGCAGAGATCCAAAGAGAAGGGGCCGAAGGAAAGAGTGGAGGAGACCTTGAAAAAGGGCAGCTCTGCTCCAAGCAGCTTGTGCTAAACACTGCTGTCCTCCTGTCTTGGCCACAATGCTGAATCTCCTCAATCAGAAGTTTAATCACACCCCAACTGATGCATCTCAAAATCAAGCTGCTTAGCCTGGCTGGCACTGTGGCCAGGAGCCAGGGCTTCCCAGCCATGGGGAGATTTGAAGGCTCAATCCCCTGAGAGACTGCTACTACCATTTGCTAAGATTTGCAAAAGACCTGTGGTTCTGGTGGGCCTGGAGAACCTTGCTCCTTACAACAGTTGTGGATTGAGAACAAGATGCGCTGCAAGGGAGGAGACCTGCCCAAGGTCAGGGTGGTGGCAGAGGCAACATTCAGAGCCTAGTTTGAGTACCTTTTAAACTGCACCAGTAAGTGACCTCTTCCCCAGGACATGTGTATTTCCCGGGGACATGGGCATTTCCCACGTGCTGTGTTTAGAATCCGTGCTAGCCTTTCCAACACATCCATCTGCTTTTCCAGCCAGCTTCTGCTGTGGGTTGGCTGGTGGCTCCTCGGGAAGCAGCCAGCACCAGTGTCTGTTGGAGTGGCTGGGCTGCTCTGTGGTTGCAATGGCATCCCAATTTTCCCGAAGGCATCTATACGATTTGGGAATTATCCGAGTGACCAGCTGCTGAGGCCTGTCAGGGACCAAGTTGGCAAAGGTAAAATCCACCAAATAAGAAAGATTTAGAGAGTCTTAGTTTCAAAGGTGGAGCCCCAAACTTATTTATGCACAAGGAAGATAAGAGCCAGAGGGATGAAGGCCACAAAGGAAGGAGATGGCCAAACCAAAAGTGTATTCTGGGTACCATAATGCTCCAGATACTGCTCTTCACCGGCACGGTTTTCCTCACTGCTGACCAGTGGGAAGGGACACAGATATAGAAAGGAAATGAGGAAAAGGGACCAGGGAAGGGGAAGAAAGATGGAGACCGGGGGGTGGGGGGGAGGATGGTGGAGAAGGAAGGGTGGGGTGGGACAATCACACAACTGTGAATACATCTTTAAGGAAAGACATTTCCACGCAGATATCCTAAGAACCATCCATGTTTCCTCCCAGGTCTCTTACGCTGTCGACTGTTCTCAACAGAAACAATATGGGGTAAACTGATGGTGTGGCGTCTATAAGCATATCACACAGTCTCTTAAGCCTACTTCTTCACATTGATGAGAAGCTCATATTGGGGGATGGGGTGATGGCACATAATTAGAAATAAATTTTAAAAAAAGGAAAAGTAAGAACCTCACATCAGGGAGCTGTGGAGATTGCTCAGTGGGGAAGGTGCTGCCAAGCAAGCACAGGACCTGAGTTCAGCTCCTCAGCACCTACAAAGAAGCCAGGCGTCGAACACAGGCCTGTAGAGCACGGGCCTGTAGCGTCAACACTGGAGGGCAAGGCAGAGATGAGCAGAGACCAGGGCTGGCCAGCCTAAGGAATTATGGGTCAGGGAAAGACCCTGATTTATAAAACAAGGTGGAAAGCAACAGAGGAGGACACCCAAAGAGTTCCCCTCTGGCCTCTACCCATCATGCACAGGCAAGTGCGTGCGCATGTGTACACACACACACACACACACAAGAGCCTCTCATTAGTAATATGACTGTGTGTCTGGGCAATATCTTGAATTGTTTCCATTGGCATATGTGAAACACTCCAAAGAAAATGTAATGGTTGAGGAGAAAGGCGGTACAGCAATGATATGTTTGAAGAAAATAATTGTCTGAACTTTTAAATTTAAAGAATTTTAAAATTGTCTGTCCCATAAGAAGTCAGATGCTGACAAATGAGAAAATACTAATGTAAAACAAGTTCCAACCGAATGATAAGTGAAAATTTAGAGAGAAAAAAAAAACTATACCTGCAAAGCACAATTAAGAGTCAAATCCTATCTATCGGAGTCCCAACTAGCCTACCCAGGATTCCAGCTCCTAGGACCAGCTGAGGGTCTGAAACTACACATTAAAGGTAAAATCATGGCATCTGAGCAAGTGGCAAGTTGTGAAGAGGAGAGACTGGCAGCCTCTTGCTGGTTCTTATTCTGTAAATATCTTCTCCACATCCTTTGTGCCAGCATTTGAAGCTTCCTTAGGTCCTAGCAAAATGAGCAGCTGGAGTCTAGCAGGACCTAACACGAGAACAACAACAACAAAAACAACAAAAAAAATCACCTTTCTAAGCAACACACAGGCTTTAGCCCCGCTGGACCTCACAATTCCTCCTACAGTTATACAGGCAACACTGGGAGACGCCCTGATAACAGCTCTGTGTAGCAGAGCCATGCTTGCTTGATTTCTAGCAGGGCACATGCCCCTCTGCTCCACAGAAGCCTAACCAGTCCTAGGGGAAACAAGTCTCTTCCTAACGCCCATGACCTTCCCTGGGTCACATTTCCCTAGTGAGCAAGGCTCCTTTCTCCTGCTCTCTTCTCCACATCTGAACAAAGCCCTGAGTAAGAAGATTACCTTGGGGTCTGCCCATGTCACTGTGCCTCTGCCAGTATGGAGACCTGGGCATCAGCTTCCAGTATTTCAGATGGGATGAGAGAGAGAGACCAGAAGTGGAGAAAAAGCAAAGCCTTTGGTTCAGGATGTGAATATGAGTATTGGGGGCATGTCTCCCTTAATCACCGACAGACTATGACCTTGAAGATCGTGCCTTGGAAACCAGGAAGGAGGGAATGTGGGTTCATACATGCCTGGAACTATAATATATCCTATTCCAAAGGCAAAGGAAGCATTCAGTTACCTTTAGCACAGTGTCTTATACCATAGGCTTACTATAACCAAGATAGTGCCAAGGCCTCCATGCAGGGAAAGCTATGCATTGGCAAAGAGACCGCCCTGCAAACGGTCTCCGTTCCCTGCCAACAACCGAGAAGATAAGATAGGTGAGCTTTCCTTCTCATTGCACTTTAAATGTTGTATTGGTCAGCTGTCTGTTACTATAACAAAACAGCTAAGGTAATGAACTTACAAAGTTAGTTTGAGGCTTATGGCTCTGGAAGGTTCATAGTCCAAGAGAGGTGGTTCCCTTCTCCTTGAGCATCTAGCAAGGCTTCATATCATGAGGGGAACAGGAATCAGAGGTAAAGGAGCTAACATGGGGAGCTAGAATTGATAAGTCAGTGTCTCTCCACCCCCTTAAGTGACATGCCCCAGTGATCTAAGAGCACTCCATCAGCAGGCCTCCTGAAGACCTTGGCCCACCTACCAATGGCACAAACATGGAGTCTCTTGGGAGCCTGCCTTTCTCACAGTCAATCACTGGGCGTTCAACCCATGGTCTTTGGGGGTGGGGGGGGGAGAGTTTCAATATCCAGACTGTAGCAATGTTTGCAATTTAGTACTGTAGCGAAGGTATGCATTCGGTTCCCGCTGTCCTTACTAATTGTGAACATATTTAGCTCTTCCCAGCTTTTCCCTTTTACATTAGCTACTGTCTACTAAAGACATGTGTGATTCCTGCAAGGGCTGAAAGAAAAGGTAGGGGATTTCACATCAGAAAAGCAAGATCAACCCTAGTCCCTGCCTCTTCCTCGCCTAGGACGCCGAGCCTCAGAGGCCCTGGCTTCTGCTGTTCTGCAAACTGCCTGTGGAAGTGCTTATGAACTACAGACCAGGCCATCAGCATGGCAATGACTGTGACGATGACGCAGGAGCCAAGGACTGGAGTTCAGCCACCTGCCCTCAGCTTTGCTGCCTCTTCAGGCTCCAGTTAAATTAATCCAGCAGAATTCAGGACACATGCGGTGGCAGAAGGAAGGGCGGCAAATGTCCTCCCATTAGATGTTACTAGGAAAAAATTAACAAGGAGAGCAGTATGGCTAAGCTCTTTGTAAACAAACAAGGAGATGGGGGGGTCAAATACTCAGCACTCATAATAGGTCTCCACCAGCCACAGAAATACTCAGGGGAGGAGCTGGGGTGGGAGGCAGTGTGCAAAATCTGAGCACAAAAGGAGTTACCCACCCACTCTGGGAAGTCTAAAGAAGGAAAGAATTACTATATGGAAAATCATTGCTTTACAGAAGTAAGAGGGGCTGCCAATTGCGCAATCAAGAGAGCCCTGATTAAGAGAAAATAAAGACTGAAGAAAAGATGGCTAAGAATAACCTCCCAGCACCCAGAGGCCTGCAGGATCCAGATGGACAACCCCTCCAGCTGCATCCCCTTGGAGACCCCCCTTCTCATCAGACTCCTGCTGAGCACACTTAATCCCATTGGGAAAAAAAAAACCTCTTAGCTAGTACCCAGCCTGCTGCAAGCCTCCATGGGTACGGGGCAGAGGTAACCATAGTCCTGTCTGTAGTGACCCTGCAGAGAGAAAGCATAATGCAACTGGTGGGGTGCAGGGAGGGTTGGGGGACCTGGAAAGGGCAGACATTTTTCCCCCATTCATTGTTTCAAAAATCAAAAAACTACTTGCAAAAGGGACTGGAAATCCTGGACAAGGAGGATGAAGCGGGACTGAAGGCACACCCACTGTAGGACTATCAGCCACAGGTTATACGCATGCTTCATCATCAATATGTAAAGTATTCACATCCTTCACGACCCAGCTAATCCACTTGTAAATGTGCACCTTACCACACGAGGAAAAAAAAAAAAAAGTATGCCATGGAAAACACTGTTGGAAATAGCAACACCAGAAACCACCTCACCACCATCATCATCATTGTCAGTCAATGCCGGGTGGTGCACAGAGGCAGCAGAGAAAATGAGCACTTTGCATGTGCTCATAGTAAGAAAAACAAACATCAAGACCACACTGATACCAGACAAAGGCCACTTGCAGGATACCAGTAGGATGATCATTCACATAAAAATGTTAACGCTGCACTGATAGCAAAGTTAGATACATAGTTACCGAAGGTAGAACAACATGCACGAGAAAACTAAACAGGCGCTCCAGAATAAACCTGTTCTTAGGGAGAAGAATGCAATCGGATGTTGGCAGATGTTCTCAGACAAGAGGCCAGGAAAGAGTCCCACATAAGATCAAAACAATTACCAAACCAACCAGGGGCTGGTTCCTGGGAGAGGCTAATTCTTCCTCTCCCAGCATTAGTTCCTATAGTTTCTTTGTCTAGGGGTGAGACCCTGTGAGATTTTACCCCTTCAGCACTAACACATCTATGGATATTGCCACTGTTGGGGTCGTGTTCAGGCAGCCATGTCTGAGAGACACGGTCTCACGGCAGATTTTCTGGTCCTCTTGCTCTGACAGTCATTCTGTCTCTTCCTCCAGGATGTTCCCTGAGCCTTAAATTCAGGAGTTGTAATGGACCAGCAGATTGTGTGTGTGTGTGTGTGTGTGTGTGTGTGTGTGTGTGTAAAACAGTACAAAGGCAAAGAAAAAGAGACCCTCAATTTGAGAAGGAGTGTGGCACAGTGAACCTGGGAGGAGCTAAGGGAGGAAAGGGATGTGGAGAAGTGATTTCATTATATTTTAATTTTAAAGTATATTTTTTAAATGCTTAGCAAAAATACCATGGAACAAAGGTAACTCTTAGGTGATTTACTTTCCTCTTGCAGTCTCTCAGGCAGCACACAGCTGTGGTGGGAAAGGCCTGTAGTGACTCTGTGGCACTCTCTGTGGGTAGTAACTCTGTGTGGCTCTCTCTGTGGGTAGTAACTCTGTGGCACTCTCTGTGGATAGTAACTCTGTGGAACTCTCTGTGGGTAGTAACTCTGTGGCACTCTCTGTGGGCAGCCTTCAAGCAGCTCCTCCCCTCCCCCACCTTCCCCAAGAGATTTGCTCAACAGTAGAGAGACAGTGGCCAGCATCAGGACATGGATGGGTCCCAAACACTAAGCCAGCCAAAGAAAGCTCATCTTTGCTGAAAGAATGTCAACGTGTCATCATGTCCTGGCCAACAGCATATGTAGGGGCATCTCTCTGAAAGCTCCTGGGAAAGAACTTTCTCACCAAGTTGAGAAACCTCCTTCTTTGTGTTCAGAAAGTTCAGGCCTATTTCCTCCTCAGACTGCAACTTAAATGAAGGTGGGCTCATACCAGATTTGCTTAGCATTGCGCAGCAGTGTCTAACATGCTGCCTGGGTCATACTCAGCCTTTATCAATCATTTGAAATGCTCAAATAAGTAACAAGATGGCTTTCAGCTAGAATAACTGAAAAGAGCTTCATGCAGGGATATTTAGGATGAATCTTAAATAGAAAATATAATAATATTCAGAATGAGATGAGAATGCTAACCTGTGTTGAGGTCCTCCTTGCATATTCTAGGCTCGCTAACATTGGATTATCTCTTTCGGTCCTCACAACGACCCTATGAACTAGGTACTTTACCCAAGAATAAACTAAAACACAGGAAGTGTGATGAACTTTCCCAAGGCCACACAGCTAGAAAATGGTTTTTTTGAACTTCAGCTCTGACTCGGGAGAACTGTACCCACACAGACTTAATCAATAGGGCACAGGAGTCACAATTCAACTCAGCAAACAGATGTGAAATGCCTATTGCATGACAGCAATGCATCCCCTGCCGATTTCTCTTCAGTCTCTAAGAATATAAGGGTACAGCAAAGTCTGTCTCTGCACAGATGGACGGACTGAGCAATTAATGCTCACAGCTATCTTCTATTGAGCAAGGTAGTACACTGGGCAATTTGCATATGTCATCTCATCATGTCAGCATCATTAATAATGCCCATTTTACAAATTAGAAAACTGAGTCACCAAGATATTAGGTCCTTTACCCATGATCACACAGCAGTGACAGATCTGACCCATGTCATTTGTTTGCAGAGTGGGAATGACTCTCCCTGACGTCATTGCTGCAAAGTAAAATGGCAGAAGCTTTAACAGAGGTGTGTGCTCAGAAGAGTGGAGGCAGCAAAGGAAGGCTGAGGATCCGTGCTTGAGTAGGTGAGAGAACGCAGCCATGTGCTTGCATGCTATGAGCAAACCTTGAGAAGGGAGTGCATCTACGTGCCCACATATCAGGAATGAAATATGTATTTGTGTGTATGTTCTAAGCATGCACACACACTATTGTGAGAGCTACCTGAGGGTGTGTGTGTGTGTGTGTAGGGGAGCAGGGACAGAAAGAGAAATATCAAAGGCCTTAACAAACACTGAGCTGCACCCAAAAAGCCAATGCTCCATTCAGTCTCACAACAATGACTCAGAGTCCAGGCAAGGGCCCAGGTGCTGGGAGGTGACAGCAAGTCTCTGAGGTCTAGCAGCAAACAGGAAGCCAGCTCTGCCAGCATGGAGTTTCAAATGGGGCAGGAACCAGACGTTCTGTTGCATATCGACCATCCCTTCCCAAACAAAGACCACAGAGTACCAGAAACTTTTTAGTGGAAGCAGCTCTAATAAAGGGAGCCAAGAGTTCTGTGAAGCCTGCTGTCTACATCCCAGGATGCAGGTTGCAGGAGAACCTGAGATCTACAAAGACAGCCATGAAGGGCACGCCCACACACATGCCATTCTCTGGAACAGGGAGAGGTTGGTGCCCAAATGGCCACCATATATAAACCACTCCTACTTTTTCCTCTTCATCCCGCCTCACCTCTCCACACTTCTCTCTGTTTCTTTGATCTAGGTTATTTTTCTGAGCACCCAAGGCATAGCAAATATAGTTCGTGCTCAGCCAAAAGATCACCATCTCTGCCCAATTTGAAACACCACAGTTGGATAGGAAACAGATGTTTCTGGCCATTAAATTTTATACGAAAACTACAAATGTTCCCCCTGACAAATGAGATAAGGAGAGCCTCTAAGAAATCATGAAGTCATCCCCCACGGGAGGATTCGGCAGGGGTGATGCATGGTCTGGTGGCAAGGGCTTGCGTTTTTCTTGCAAAATTGAAACACAATCTGGGGTAGAGGAGAAAGAAGCTGTTTGCAAATGACACGGAGACCCGATACCCTATCTACACTCCCCATGCTCAGGAATCTCTGCCTTGGGTTAGGGTATTTCACAGTTTAGTATCACAGCGGTGATAGATTTGATTAGGCACTCCTCCATTTGCTCAAGTTATATAATTCAACATGTGTCTTGCTGTCAAGTTTTATGTTAAGGTTGTGTGTGTGTGTGTGTGTGTGTGTGTGTGTGTGTGTGTCTTTTAAATTGCCAATAAGGAAAAACTATTCAACTCACTCAATAAATTTTGATGGAAAGCCTATTAGGCCCTGGTCTGTGCTAGACTATGGGACATACAAATGATAAGCAACACCATCTTTGCACATAATAAAACCACAGACACTGAACTCTTACTTGGTACTAATGTATCCATTCTCCTCAAAGGCCAAGTGTGCTGTCGGCACAGATGGCAGGATCATACAGAAACCTCTCCTGTAGAAAGGGACCACCGAGCCTGAGAAGCCAAGCATGGATTTGCCTATGCCTGCTGTGGCCCTCCAAGGAAACCAAAGTCATATGTAAAGAAAAAGTTATCAAGAAAAGAGAGAAGTGTTTGGAAAACCCAACTCTATTGTCTCAGTGCCCTGACATTCCATTACAATGCAACAACTTCAGTAGGATGTCAGACTCTCCAGTTACTTTTTTTTTTTTTCATTCTTTCTAGGTGACAAGAAACAGAGGCACACTCAACTACAAGATTATTGTGGGAGAGACAAGAAACCATCCCACAACTGCCTGACTGGGCTCATTTCATACAAGTCACCACACAAGCTCCTCCTCCTCACTGAGAGTCTTCATTGCAAAAACTGGAAACTAACTTAAGTCACACTAATTAAAAAAAAAAGATTTTATAATGACAGTAGATACTATAAGAACTCAAGTATCTTGAGGCCCTAAGGAGCTTCTTTAAAGAATTAGAGCCAAGAAATAAGAAAGAGGGAGAGAAAGAAAGAAAGGAGAGAGAGAGGGAGGAAGGGAGAGGGAGAAGGGAGAGACAGAGAGGGAAAGAGAGAGAGGGAGGGAGGGAGGAAGGGAGGAAGGGAGAAAAGGGGAGAGGGAGAGGGAGAGGGAGAGGGAGAGGGAGAGGGAGAGGGAGAGGGAGAGGGAGAACGAACAAAAAAGTAAAAATGCAAGCACTGTCTCCCTTCATCTCCATGTCAGCTTCTGCCACGTCTGATTTACCTTCTCTTCTCTCTCTTCACCAGCTTTCTCTTTAGGCCCCACAGTTCCGGCCAAAGTCCCAGCAAAGAGCATCCGATTGTCTCAGCTTGTAGGAACCACCACTCTCAATCCTCCAATCAAGTGGCGGCTAGAAGGCCAAGCTGTGTAGCACAAGCATAGCTGACACAGGAGCCGGGATGACAGGAGACGTGCTCAGGTTAACAGGAACTATGGTTTGCGCAAGTGCCACAGATGTGTATGCTAATCTTTGGTTATTTGTCTTCTCTGTGGGGACTTCCGTTGTCACCTGTCCTGGGGCTGCTTTAGACTAAAGCAGACACGCTAACCATGCCCTCCACTCACTGGCTTTTATTATTTCACCAACAAGGCTTGCAGGGAGAGGCCAGGCCTAGGCAAGCTCCCTGTCTCTGAGTTACACCTCCAGCCCTCTCTCTAGGCTTTTGAAAAATGACTACTTTAAAATTTGCTCGTTACTTTAGTAAGCCTTGGTCTCATCAAACATCCATTTGGGGACATCTAATAGTAAGATAGAACAAGAAAATAACAGATTAAAGGGAAAAAATCGTATCAGAAAATCAGTAAGACTAAGTGCCCCATAAGGTCTTGGTGATTAAGTCCCAGGTGTTAAGATTGCTATTCTTGTAAAATTCTCTATATGACTTATTTAAACAACTTGTGACAAGTAGAACACCAACAACTTCCTCCCATGCTCCACCTCCAAGAAATATGAGCAAATTAAATGATGCAAGGCCTGTGCTCTCGACATACTAAGGAGAAGAGGAACGTAAACACCAAGAAGATATAACCCAAGAACAAAAGAGTCTACCACTGAGAACCAGGAGCAGATTTTGGAAAAGGTACATCATGTTACACAAAAGAGTCTAAATATTTTGATCTCCTAGTTACCGCTTAGCTTCCAATTAACTTACAGCCTAAAATGCCCAGTCACCAGTGAGGCATCCTATACTGAAGACAAAGGTTCTCTGGGCATCAGAACATTGTTTGACCCAGAAGTACAGATAAACCCATCTTCCATGGAGCTGAGATGGGTTTTCCCAGGCAGGGAAAAGGCCAACAGGACCGTAAGGACTTTTACCTGAATGAGAACCACAGAATGCACTCACTGTCTCTTATGCGTTCCACTATGTAAAGATTTCCTCTGTGGCCTCATTTACAAACCTGGCATATAGAATTTTTTTAACTTTTCACACACTCTTTCCATAGGAAGAACACTGGCCAGACCCAGATGATTGTCTGGCCTCAGAAATCAGGCAGAAAAGCCAGCTGCCTAAGACCCACAGCCCTGATTCTTGCAATAAATCCAAATCCAGCCAGAAGCCCCCTCCCCACCATGGTTTTGTGGGAGTAGCTGGAGTCCTGAGTGAATGTTATTGCCATGTGCAGGACATGTCAAAGACCTCAGACTCTCAGCCCCATGTGAATGGCAAGACTCTCCCCAGGTGAGGCTCAGAGGGATGGCAAAGCCTTCTTCTGGTCCAAGTACAAATGTTACAGAGGCTGGCAGATCTCTGTGCGTTCAAGGCCAGCCAATTCTACAAAGCAAGCTCCAGGCCAACTAAGGCTACATAGTGAAACCCTGTCTCAAAAAATAAGTATAGATATTATGAATGATTTACTTTTGGCTAAAATTGGTATATGAAGAAATTATGAACCACAAATTCCTCCTAGAACCTGGAACCACTGCAATATGAAACAGCTCCCCTTCAGAGACCCCTTCCCAAAATTAGCTAACCTGCCTTCCACTCAATACACTTGTCTCCTTGATCAAAAGATATAACAAACACAGCAAGTCTCCAGACTCCTGGTGTGTCTCCATCAGAGTACACGGCCACCCAATGCCAGCTTTTGTGTACGTGTGTCTGTCTCTTCTTCATTCTCCTGCATCCCAGTCAGGTCATCCCCAAAAGCCATGCAGGTTGCTGTGCAGGCTGAGGCTTTCCTTTCTCTTCCCATCCTAGATAAAGTGGCTCTTACCAAAGAAAGGCCCACCATAAGCCCTATGACAATTTAGACACCAGATCTAAAAATTCAACAGTCTTAGGAGCAAGGTTCCAAAGCAGCACATTGCACCCAGAAGATATGGACTATGAGAGAAAAAAAAAAAGTCAAAATAGGAAATGCCAGTGTGGGAACTCCAACAAGCACCTGTGAGATGATGCCACAGGTTAAGGGACTTACCACACAGCCTGACCACCTGAGTTCAGTCCCCAGGTCCCACATGGAAGGAAGAGAGGACTGACTCCTCTGACTTATACACATGTGCCATGACAGTGACAGTGTATACCCATACAATAAATAAATAAAATAAATAAATAAATAGAAACTTAGAAAAAGAACTCCAATAAACAGAATTACTGCACAGCTAAACATAGAATTCCCTGGTAAATCTTCCAGAACACAAAGGTCATGAAAATACAGCCTTAGAACACTCGATAGCAGCAGTTGTCATTGTGGTGAAACAAACTGCCCCAAAACAATGATAATTCATTAGCTCGCTGTAGTGCTGGCCATTCGGATGGGCTAGCTGCAGATGGGCGCTCCTTTCCTAATGTCATCAGGCTGACTCACGGGGCAGCTGTCAGCTAGCCGTTCAGCAGGGATCTTACAAAAAGGACCTTCCTCTTCTGACTGCATATTTGGTCCTTGCATCTCCACATGTTCTCTTGTGTCTAAGTGCCTTGGTTCTCCCAAGGCAACAGTAAGGATTGTCCAAGCCTGGAGAGGTCAAGGCGCAGGACCAAGGGCTTCCTACACCAACAGCAGAGCACATCCTAGCTGTTCTCCTTGGAGTGTAATGTAGGCAACTCTTCACACACACCCCTCTTTTAGAGTTTTGTTACTATAACCATGGTGGCTTTTGTGCCATGGCGTGGTGCACGTTTGTGTGCAGGCCAGAAGACAACTTTGTGGGTCTGTTCTCTCCTTCTACCTGTACATGGCTCCCAGGGTCAAACTCAGGTTACCAGGTTTCAGAAGCAAGCGCCTTTATTTACTGAGGCCTTTTTTCCACATTTAGCTAGGATGGGGCTAATTTTGTTATATTCTTGGAAAATTAATTGTAGTCTTCTATACTAACTGCTATTACTAGCAAAAAAATATTTTTGCTATCATTTTATAAACTGTTTACAACTGTGACGGTGGTGCTTTGCCCCACATCTGGAACCATGAACATCTACACTGCATTACCATAGGAATGCAAGCTCACTAGTTAGTGGTTCATAACCTCAAGACAGTGGGGCCATTCATAGGGCCTGTGTGGGGAGCACCAAAGAATGCCCTCCTCTGACATCATCCCTATTTCCTCCCACGACACACACTTCTCTTTTCATGAAAGGTCACACAGGTGTGGCTAAGTAGTTTTGTCTGCCTGTTACCCCTCTAGAAGTCAGGATGAGAGCGGAGATCAAGGTCACCCTCTTTTATCTCGTACTCTGTTCCTTTCAGTCCAAACTGGCAATTTGTCTACTGACAGAAAATTCTTCAGGATGCTGTGAATCTCTTAGGTATTTCACGGGATACAGGCCACTTGGCAAGACCCTGTTGACAGAGCCTTTGTAGATAGGGAGCCCTAGCTCTTTCCTTTTGTTATTGTTGTTGTGTTGTTTTGTTTTTCTTAGTTTGTTGGAAGAGTCTTTGTCTTGTACTTTAGCATTTCCGGAAGCCACTGCTGCTCCATGGCCTGTTGCCCCTCCATCCTCAAAGCTAGCAATAACAGCTTAGTTAGATCTTTCTCCTGTCTCTCTAACTTCCAGTATAACAGCAGAAAAGTTAAGGGAATGTTACTTTTGTTACTAATATGGGAAACAGAGCTGTGATCTCTTAGACCACAGACCTGAAAGAGTTAACTCTTTTAAAAGTCCACCTGGATAATTCATGAAGCAATCCTTATATCAAGGCCCGTAACCTTAATCAGATCTGTAAAGTCCTTTCTGCTGTATAAGATTCTGTGGATTAGGATGTCTCTTTGGGAGCCCGTTACACAGAAAGAAATTGTTGTCTCATCTAAGTTACTACTGTTTTCGTATTAGCAGTAGCAACCAAACTGGTGTTCTTTTTAAAAACTTGATTTATGTGTAAGTGACTGCCCACACGTACATACACACATGTATGTGAGTGCCCACAGAGGCCAGAACAAGGTCAGATCCCCTAGAGCTGGTGTAACCAGTGGCTGTGAGCCTTCTGATCCGGGTGCTAGGGCTGAACTCAGGTCCTCTGCATGGGCTGCGGGCCACATATGTGCCTAACTGCTGAGGCCTCTCTCCAGAACCCCTCCCCAGGTCCCCAATAGTAGTCTAATCATCCGCTCTTCTCCATGTTGTTTTGTAGCAATGTGAGCACCTTTATTTTTAAAGTGTTATCTATGAGGTAAGACATGGTAACAAGAGCAATAGAGACCTTGCTTTATGAAAGATGGCTTGCCCGAGACCATCTGCATAATTGTAGTTGCTCGAAACTAAATCAAGTTCGAAAGCTGGCAAAATGTCATGTGGAGAATCCTACGAAAAGTAAAATAGCACTTTACACACTGAGTAAACATCCCCTAATATGCCACTTTTATCCTACATTTAAAATTTTTTTATTTGACTGAAGTAAGATAAGTCTGAAAATGAAGTATAAATATTCAAAAGAACTGCTCCTGTTTGGATGCCTACAAAACAAGATTCTTTAACACTCTTGTGTGGGCTGCTTTGAAATAACGCAAAATATTTTTCTTAGTAGAGCATGCAATGGATTTGTTTTATTTTTTAGAATATTTAACCACACTGTATAAAGGCAAGAGAAATGGATGGATCAAAAGGAATCTATGAATGAAACTACATGAGCTGACAGCTACGTTCAGGGGAACAAGCTAGGAATCAAGACTTACCTTATGAGAGCTAGGCAAAATTCGTAAGTCATTTTACATTGTGTTTACATTTTATGTACAATGTAACACTTTACATTAAGTGTTACTGTAAAGAATAAGTAACCCAGAGCTAAGATAAATAAACATAAATAAATAAATACCAGAACGAATGGAATGCATGAGGTGGTAAGCCAGGGTTTTAGGTACACATTTCGAAAGAGCAGAAAGGCCAGGTACTAAGGTGTAAGTACTCATTCCACCCGAGAGCGGGCCGCAGTAGGCCGTCTAAGTGACCACTCATCTCTAGCACCCATAACGTTCCCATCCTGTCCTCTTGTTTCCTCCACACACAGAATACAGATGAAATCCATACATGATTGATTGGCTCAGTGGAAATCTTCAGTTGTAGTTCCACACGAGCAGGTGGCTCAGTGGAAATCTTCAGTTGTAGTTCCACACGGGCAGGTGGTTCAGTGGAAATCTTCAGTTGTAGTTCCACACGAGCAGGATCCGTTTACATCCCCGGTTCCTCTCACTAGACCGAGATTACTTGTTGCAGAAATAAGTACACCTGTATCCAACACCCGCTATGGCACAGATCATGACTTACCTCTGAAAGCTGGCTCTGCCTCCCATTCCCATTTTGTCAAATGCCCAGGGGGTCTATAGCAGTTGTAAGGGTTGCCTCAACATTGCTGACCCTTCTGAACAATAACTTTCATTACCTCATGTATACAAGTGTGCTTCTTTTGTCAGTACTGAGGACTAAAGCCAGGACCTCACTCATACTAGGCAAGTTCTGCGTCACTGAGCTACATCCAAGATACAAGGTAGTCTTTGTTTTATGTTATTTTTGACACCCAGGAGAAATTAGCAGAGGCAGTATTCCTGGCCACATTTTCCAGATGTTTACATTGAGGCTCAGAGATCACTCAAAGGTCATCAGAAATAAAGGAAGGCTGAACCTGAAGTCTTGGAATCTCTACCTTTAGGAAAACTTTTCAAAGCTTCTTTCCTCCTTAAAGATAAAATTTCATTCAGCTTCAAGTTATCAGATCAAAGCCTACCTAAGCCATTGAAAATGGAATGGATATTTTAATTTCTTTTTGGAAAATAAAGAAAAGGAATTTCCCTCAAATGTTCATATCTGGGCAAGCACAACATCAAGAGAGGAGGCAAATGTGGAGAACACTCTCAGCCATGAGTCTCCATGGCAGAAGGCATGGGAGACGATCCAGTGCCCTGACCATGGATCTGGGGTATGCTTGCTGACAAAACCCAAACACAGATTCACATAAGCTGGAGTCTAACTTTCATCTTGAGCATGGAATGGTAGACATGCCATGGGTTCCCGATTAACCTTTGACAAACACAAATTATTTGACAAGATCCCAGAAGTCCTTCCTTGAAATAGTCAAAGAAATCAAGAAACCATCTCCTAAGGCTTCTGGTCCAAGGTGGAAATTTGAATGTGTGCTCATCTTCCCTCCTTCCTAACATCACACTGATGTGACTAACAGTAAAGAGTGGGAAGTGGAGTATTATACCTCACATAAGGGAAGCCTGCGCCAGGTCAGAAACCTTGACAGCTGTCTGAGTGTAATTCCAGCACTTAGGAAGCACTGAATATCTCTGAGTTTGAGGACAGCCTACTCTATGTAGCAAGTTCCAGGCCAGCCATGGCTACAAAGTGAGACCCTGTCTTAAATACACATGAGTTTATACTGGAGGATAAAAAGAAGGGAAGTAGCCATAGCTGAGAACAGAGACCACAACAGCTGTGCTACAGCTAGGCCCATGGGGTGGGGCCATGGGATGGGGCCATGGGGTGGGGCCATGGGGTGGGGCCATGGGGTGGGGGCCATGGGGTGGGGGCCATGGGTTCAAGGACATGAGAACAGAGATGGAACTAGAAAGTGAACTGGAGTGGGTGGAAAGTGGACTGGAGTGGGTGGAAAGCGGACTGGAGTGGGTGGAAAGCGGACTGGAGTGGGTGGTGAATGGAAACCTGTGGCTGAAATGACTGGGCAAGTCTGGCTGTGTCCCCAGCTCTACACTGAAATACAACCCTGAACTACACTTGCCGTAGAGGGTGACCTCTCTTCTGTCAGGACAGAGTCCTGTGGTTTATCTACCAGGCCTGCCATAAACACCCATCACATGACCTTACTCATGCCTCTTTGTTTCAGTATTTCAAATTTCATATTTCCCCTAAAGAATTGCCCATTGGCTACCCTTTAATCATCAAAAAAACAAAAAAAAAAAAAACCCTGCACATGTACATCTTAGCCCTAACCCCTATGGGTTGAACCCTAACCCATGAGAGGACAGTCACATCACCTCTGGTACTGGCTGACATAGATACTCAAAATGCCACATTTGTTTACCTTCCAGTGATGCCCAAAGACACTCTTGGGTCCCAAAGTTCAAGTGTTGCCTAGAGTAAATCCTGGGGATAGCATGGTTCTATAGGCCCTCATATCTGTTCTTCTGTCAACCTGGCCCTTCCTCTTTACCTAGAGTTTATCTGCTACCCCTTATTTTTCCATGACTCTAGGAATCCTAGCAGCGCTCTCTCTCTCTGTCTCTCTCTGTGTGTGTGTCTCTCTCTCTCTCTCTCTCTCTCTCTCTCTCTGTCTCTCTCTGACTCTGTCTCTCTCTGTCTCTGTCTCTCTCCCCCTCCCCCCCGTGTCTCTCTCTCCCTCCCTCTCTCTGGTCATCCACGTACTGTGGCTTGGATATATGTGTCAGACCCCTACCCCCACTGGTTCATGTGCTAGGACTGAAAATGGTAGAATGTTTAAGAAGCCATTTGCTTACGACAAAGTAATTAGGGTACCAAAATCAGGGCATCAACCTCAGAAGAGATAATGCTTGTTTCATGGAGTCCTTAGCCCTGACAGGAGAGGTTGTAAAGCAAGGCCACCCCACATGCTTAGCCCCTTCAGTACATGTCTCTCCGCCATAACTATAACTGTGGGGGTCATTACTAGAGGCCAAACACTTTAGAACCTGCGTCTTAGACTGATATTCTCCAAATGTGAGCTAAGCAACCTCTTTACAAAGTTCCAGCCTCAAGTATTATGTTATAGTAACAGAAGGAAGACTAATACATGTCCTATTGTAAAGGCTCCAAGCCCCTATCCACTGGTTTAAGGTGAAAATAAAGCTTCCCCTTAAAGAGATGGCAAATGTATCCAACAATGAGAGAAAGTGACAGAAAGCAGAAACACCTAAACATGAATTAGGAGGAGATCAGAGACCAAAAGGCAATGTAAAAATGTTAGCTGGTATACCCATAGAAATGTGAGACATCTAAAAACCCCAAAGCAAGCACCTATAAGAGAAAAAAAAAAGTCCAACATGATAAAGAACTCTTTCTCCATTATTAGAACTATAAGAAAACATCAAGATCTTCTGGGAAATAGGACAAAAACCAAAGAAATGGAATCTATAGGCAGAAATTTTAAGAAGCTCCCTGAGGACTTACCCAGGGAGTATTTCTCCATATGGATTCTGGGATATGAGCATGGGAGAGAGCAAGCTAGACTCCTAGAGCAGGTATGATGGAAGGAAAGAACTCCCACAAATTGGCCTCAGACCTCAGAAGCACTCCATGGCACAGGTGCACTCACACCAACACACACACAATAAATAAATAGTTCTTTAAGAGGAGTTAAAAACTGTTGGTAAATAATAAAGGCAAATTTCCCAAAGAGAAGGAAAGACACATGGCTTCATGGCTTCTAAGAGCTCAACAAATTTGGCACAGAAAAATTTCATCTTCTATATCACACAAGGACACATCATTGTGAAATTTATGAACGCCAAAGCGAAAAGGAAGATCTGTTTGTTCTGAGACAGTGAAGGTCGAGTACAAAGCGTGAGAATTAGCTTGGTGTCACTGCATCCACAGCAATGGGGGCAGGGACTAATTCCCCACCAAGGGAAACAGTATTTTGAACACACTATTCTGTACCCAGCCGAACCCTCAATGAAGTGCAACATGAGAAGAATGACACGGTCACACATCAGAACAGCAGGAACCTCCCCTGAAGCCACTTCAGAAAGCAGTTCCTGTAAAGGCCACTGGTTAAGCAGAAGAAAATGATCCAGGAAGAGAGGGGAATCATGAGCTCCAGTAAACAGGGAGGCGGCCCAGTAAGCTCTTCCTTTTAAACCTGGGCTAATAGTCTCATTGCTGCTCAGGAGGTAACAAGTCAGAATTAAAACAATAAATCAGAGAGTTCTGAGAATAGGTCTTTCAGAAGTAAATTCATATTAGTAGTCAGAGTAAGCCACTGGGTGTTCTAAATAATATGAATTTATATGCTTCTTTCGTCCACAAGGGGAAAAAAAGGACAAACAAACCCTTTAGGGTTTCTAAAGAATTTAGAAGTACGAAGCTAAAATATAATATGTTTTCAAGCTATTGTTGAGGATACAAGAAATTCTCTTTTTAGAATAAGAGAAAAGAGAAGCTGGCTATCATGACGAGGACGTTTTCTTGCTGTCATTCCATTTCTGACATATGACTACAATTCCTTCCAACTGCAAGCTGGTGTGATACATAAATAAAACTTACCTGACTCATAACATTGTAAGCACTTTTATTGGTGGCTCATTCTTATTATAAAGCAAGATAAAGATACAGGAAATGACGGGAGGAGTAAGACGGTGGTTGAGTAAGAGCCTCCCTGATCACCAATCCCAGAGAAGAGCCGGTTTGAACAGTGAATAACACCCCAAAATACCTCCACAAATGTGACGGAAGTCCAGTAAGAGACTACAGTACCCGGCTGTAGTATAATTTAAAAAAGAGGCAAGGCATAGGGAGACAAGAAGGGAAGAGTTGCCTCTTCAGCCTCTAGCTAAGCAACCAAGCATACAGGTACTTCCTCAGTAATTAAAGCAGGAATTATGTCCAGCCCTTCAATGTGCCAAAAAGAGTCTTGCAAACCCTATGACCAACTGGGACTGTGATAGCTGGGCAGCTAACTTCCTCAGCTACCAATCTCTGGCAGCAGAAGAGGGTGCCGTTCATGAAAGCCAGCACTGCATCGGTCTTCATGGAGCGTGAGCTCATGATGTGGCAACGTTTTACAGCATTACTGACCACACCCATGGCACAGGACCCATGGCCAGTCCCTTCAGTGTGAGTCTCCCAGAGCCAGCTGACTCTTGACCATCTAAGCACAGGTCATGGACTTACCCTGAGCTCTTTGGGCATACCCTGATTCCAAGGAGAGGCTAGTGCAAAGTAAACTGTCATTTCTAAATTCTCTTTCTGTTTTGAAGACTTGGGATATGCCTGAGCGTAGATTATTCTCTAATGCTGAAACACTGACACCACACTGAGGTCAGACTTGCAGCAGAACTGGCCTGAGGCTGCCATCTAATGCTGAAACAGAAACAACTACAGGATCAGATTCAACAAAGAGCCTGCTTGAAATCCCGGAGAACCAGGCATAAAAGAGTTAAGTTGCAAAAGATGGAAAATAACACAAAAACTACAACAAAAAAAAAAATCTCACTAATTCTTTGATACGGAAAAAATGTTGCATACTAACAAGTGTCAAGCACTTTCAGGAAAACTGATTCTACCTGTCAAAATAAGGAAACGAAATTTCAACTCTTTCTGTGGGAGACTTTCAAAGTTAAGATAGCTGTTTTCAGGAAACTCGATGAACTTCAGGAAAACTCAGAGATGATACCACAACAGAGAAGTTAACAGACTGAAACTTTTCTTAAAAATCAAATAGAAATCCTTAAAGTAAAAACTACCCAGAACAGAATCAAAACCTGATTGTGGAATATTACACAGAAGAAAGATGCAGTGAGCCAATAGTAGGTTATTTGAAAATATATTATTGAGATGGCTCAGTAGGAAAGGTGCTTGCTACCAAGCCTGATGACCTGAGGTCAAACCCCGGGACTGATGTAGTGGAAGAAGAGACCTGACTCCTGAGAGCTGCCTTCTGCCTGACAAGCAAACTGTGGCATGTGCACCAATACACATATTCAATATAATAAATAAATAAATAAATAAATAAATAAATAAATAAATAAATATTTTAAAGAAAAAATACACAGGTGGAATGACTGGCATCCTAAGCTGTCATCTACATATTTATGCTTATGTCCTTTAACCTCACCTAGCAGTTCCCAGCAGGCAGCCCCCCCCCAGCTCCATATCCTGGTCAACAACCCCTGCAAAAAACTCTTATTCTACCTGAGGCAATGCTAATACTAAAAACCCCAGAACTCCATGGACCTGGAACCTCAGAGGCCACACAGGTATCCAAAACCCCAGAGGCCATTGAAGTTCCCAGAACCTCAGAGGCAACACAAGCACTCAAAACCCCAGAGGTCACGCTGCCCACCAAAACCCCACTAAAGACACACTATTGGGCCAGAAGTTAACAGAGAGTTTACCAGAACTACAGGTCACTTAGGCCAGAAGACCAGAGAGAAAACAGAAAGCAAGGTGGAAAAACAACCCAAAGAATCCACCCAACAAACATAAGTCAGAAATCAGCACATAAACCCATGGCAATTCCAAGCACAAATGATTAAAAGACAGTGTAAGAACACAATCAAAGAATGGGAGAGGAGATAACATTGAAAGGTAAATATGTAAAATATCCAATAAAAAAAACAACAGATAAAGGGTCTAAAAAAAGAGAGAGAGAGAGAGAATTTACTTATTTCAAATTATTTTCAAAAGTTTCTAGGATATCTTTTTGGCTAAGATTTTATTTTAAGCTTTCCACAAAAGAATTTAAGTCTCTGTTTAATATTCTCAAGAGAGATGTAAATCCTAATTTCCCTCAACAATTAATTGACAAAAGAGAAGTAATATCACAAAAAGTAGAAGAAGCTATTACTAATGGATATATTATATAGTCTGATTAGTTGTTGGCGGTGCTATAACAGTCCTTTGATAAAAGAGATTATTAATATAGATTTATATTTCTTTAAATAGTGTCTTCATGACTCTCTGAGTGTGGAGGGAGTGACTGTTGGCACTTCTGCCCTGATTTTACAAGAACTCTGAAAAATTGGCTTTGAAAACAAAAGAGGGGGAACAGTACCAGCCCCCCCAGAAGGAGTCCCCCTGAAATACTCTCCATCATGCCTTGTTCACTTTTAACTCTCTAAAACTGAAAGCTCATGGCAAATTTGCTGCTGACTGCCTCTAGCATCACCGAGATCAATAAAAACTATGCCAAAAATATGGGGAAGGACCCTCTTGCCCTTAAAGGGAATGGCCCAGACCCAGTTCCCTTATGGGTCCAAGGATTGATATGCCTGTTTGATACCACAGAAGGCACAGCTAACCGGCTACCAAAAAGATTAATGAAATTAATAGATACCCCCACAAAGCCAGGCCCAACCATAAATAAGATGAATAACAATTTACATCCAGGGAAGAGAAATCTCCCTAAGAATTCCCTTCTTTTTCCTTTCTAGGTAAAAATGAATCACTCATGATGTCTGCTGTTAGAAGTTCTAATCCACATGCTGGCCTCCAAACTTATACTACTTAGACCTTTGAAGGGCCATTGACAAGAACATCAAACAGCTAGAGATTGACATCACTAATCTGAAGAAATCCCTCATTTCGCTGTCTGAAGAAACCTCCAAAAGTCGCAACGATCCTTATTGGACTTGATTTACTCTATTACAATAAAAAAGGCTGTGTACAGCTCTTGACTGTGTACAGCCCTTAAAGAAGAATGTTGCCTTTACACAGACAAGACAGGGAGGGTTAATGAGAGCATGAAATAGATCAGAGAAGACCCTGAGAAAAGTCAGAGAGAGAAAGAGAAAGATGAGTGCTGGTACAAGGATTGGTTTTCAACCTCTCCATGGTTGTCAACCCTACTTCCTCCCAACTTGGGACCATTATTTGGGTTATTTTTGCTTATTTCTGCTGGTCCCTGGGCCTTCAATAGGCTGACTAACTCTGTAAAATAACAGATAAATAATTTGATAGCAAAACCTATTCAGATACATTATCATAAGTTAGCTATGGAGGACCTCAAGACTCAAGATGAGGTTGTTACTTTATACAGGGTGTTCCCAAAACCCATCTCCACCCAACCTAAAAGGGAGGACTTCTGCCCCTAGACCAAGCAGAGAGGGGCCACCCAGAATCCCTCTGACTGGTGATCTGAATTCTTGCTTAGGCTGCGAGGCTAAGCACTGCAAGGGAATATAAATAAAAGTTAAAAATATCTCTCTGGGTTCCCTGAGGGACAAGCTATATGAGGGACTATATAGGGATTGATGTCAAAAGTATTCCCTCTCCAAGAAAAAGACATCGGACTGGTATGGCCCTCATGCCTCACTGGACAACGCCAGGAGGACCAGAGCCATTACAAGGTCCCCTTCAATCACTGGAGGTCAGGCCTCTATCCCTGCCTTCGCAACATAAGAATTGCCACAGCCCTTCTATACTTAGAGAAGGGAGGAGATGTCAGGGGCAGCCCTGCTTATACACTGAAGGCCTAAAATCACCCATAGGCCTAAAAACCAGCAATAGGCCTGTCATACATGTATACTAACACCAAGTCTTGGGTCTCTGTGGAAAAACATTGAAACAGATGGCTATAAGCTAATGTAAACAGACAGCTTTTGTGGAAATTTACCAGCCTGAGTAGTCATAGACCTTGTAAATAGGTAGCCTTGGCAGATAATACCAACTTAGATAACGACAAGTGAATCATAGGCAGAGTCATAGTGATCTGTCCCCTGAACCTTCACCCAGCCAATACCCTGTTCTGAAAGATATCTGTATTCCCCCCGAACACCCACGCTCCAGTGACACCCCCTTCCCCACATCCTGCCTTTCTGTGTTTATAATCCCTGTGTGAATGAATTACGATTTGAAAAAAATAAATAAATTATTTAAAAAAAGAACACAATCAACAATGCCTAGGGCAATATGGCACCACCACAGCTCAGCTATCCTACTACAGTAAACACTGGATATTCCAACACATCTGAAGCTCAAGAAAATGACCTTAAATCCAATCTTATGAAGATGATTGAGGCTCCTAAGAAAGAAAGAAATAATCCTGGAAAACACAAACAGTTGAAGAAAATTAATAAAACTGTTCATTTCCTGAAAATGGAAATAGAAATAGTAAACAAAACAGCATCTGAGGGAAACCTGGAGATGGAAAATCTAGGTAAGTGAACAGAAATTGTGTACTTTAGCATCACCAACAAAATACAAGAGATGGAAGACAGAATCACAGGCATAGAAGATACAATAGAAGAAATAGATACAGCAGTCAAAGAAAATGTTAAATCTAATAAGTTTCTGACACAAAACATCTAGGAAATCTGTGAGATTATGAAAAGACCAAATCTAAGAATAATAGGAATAGAGGAAGGAGAAGATCCTCGCTCAGAAACCAAGAAAATATGTTTAATAAAATTGCAGAAGAAACTTTTCCTAAACTAAAAGAAGAAGCTTACAGAACATCAAATAGATTGGACCAGAAAAGAAAGTCCCCATGCCACATAATAATCAAAACACTAAATTAACATACAGAACAAAGAAAGAATATTACAAGTTGTAAAGGAAAAAGACCAAGTAATTTATAAAAGCAGACCTATTAGAATTATACCTGATTTCTCAACAGAGACTCTAAAAGCCAGACGGGCCTATACAGATGTCTTGCATACTCTAAGATATCATAGATGGCAGCCCAGACTATTATACCCAGCAAAACTTTCAATTAGCATAGATGGAGAAAACAAACTAATCCATAACAATGTCAAATTCAAACAGTATCTATCTAAAAATCCAGGCCTACAGAAGGTACTAGAAGGAAAAATTGAAATTGTGTTATCTTTTCTATGCATAATGCTATAAAACTAGAAATCAATTACAAAAAAACTTTATAAACTACATAAATACATGGAAATTTAGAAACTTATTCATAAACACCAATAAATCAAAGAAGAAAGCCAAAAGGTGATTGAAAACATTTGGGGGCCATTAATATGGCTCAGCAAGTTAAGACAATTATCATTAAACCTAAAAACCTGAACTCAGTACTACCACCACACACACACACACACACACACACACACACACACTACATATATATATATATATATTTACATAAAATTGTGAGCAATACCAAATGGACTCAGTAAGCTGTGTATGTACATAATAATTAAGAAAAAGAGGCCATGAATCATGAATTGGGAGGAGTTAGAAAGAAGAAAGGAAAGGGGGAAATGATGTAAATACACTATTAATATACGAAATTTTCAAAAATTTAAATTTAAAAAGTAAAACTTTTAAAACAATGAAAATAGAGACACAAATATAAAAACCTTCAACACAGAGAAAAAGAATTAACAAGAAGGAAATTTATAGCAATCAATACCTACAGAAAAAAATGCTTCTAAATAAATCACCTACTGCCACATAGCAAGAAACTGGGGACCAAAAACTAAAACCAAGTCAAATCCAAAATGAGTATAAAGCTAAGAATTATTATTATTAGAACAGAAATACATGAAACAGATTGAAAACTTGATACAAAACACCAACAAAGACAAACAACAATGGCAAACCCATTGTCCAACTAAAAGAGCAAAGACTCAGATAAAATTGGAGATGAGAAGAGTGGCTAACAGTTGTCATGACAAAAATACAAAAGATTATTACAGGTTATTATCAACTACATGCTAACAAATATGGCAACCTACAAGAAATGGAAAAAATTCTTGAACTCATACATCTTACCAAGAATGGGTCATAAGGAAATAAAAAACTCAACCAGACCAAACCACAAGTAATGAGAGTCAATCAGTAATGAACTCTCCACTGAAGAAAAGCCCAGGACCAGAAGGCTTCACTATTAAATCCTACCAAACACCTTAACAACTGATATCTTTTTTTTTTTTTTTTGGTTTTTCAAGACAGGGTTTCTCTGTGTAGCTCTGGCTGTCCTGGAACTCACTCTGTAGACCAGGCTGGCCTTGAACTCAGAAATCCGCCTGTCTCTGCCTCCCAAGTGCTGGGATTAAAGGCGTGCATCACCACTCAATTTTTCTTTTTTAATATACTATTTTTACTTATTCTTTGAGAAGCTCATGTATACATAAAATGCATTTTGATATTTATCTCTTATTTGAAGTCCTCTTAAATTATTTCTAAAAATAAAAATAAAGAGAAGGAATTCTCTCAGATGCATTTCCTAGGCCAGTGTTACCAAAACCATTAGAGATGAAGAGACAGCCTACAGAACAGGAGGAAATATGTAAGATATACATCCAACAGGATCAACCTCTAGAATACATAGAAACTCTAAAACTTAATAGCAACTCAACTTATTGAAATGAGATATTTAAAGAGCTGGAAGAAGGGGTTTGAAAGTTTTAACATAATTATGAATATTTGTGAAGACTTATGCTGTGGTGGTTTGTATAAGAATGGCCCCAGTAAGTTCATACATTTAGATGCTTAGTCACCAGGGAGTGGCACTATTTGAAAAAAATTAGAAGGGTTGGTAGGTGTGGCCTTGTTGGAGGAAGTATGTCACTGGTGGGTTTTGAGGTTTCAAAAGCCCATGCCAAGCCCAGTCAGTCTCTCTGTCTCTGTCTCTCTGTCTCTCTCTCTGTCTCTCTCTCTCTCTCTCTCTCTCTGTCTCTCTCTCTCTCTCTCAGCCTATGGGTCAGGATATAGCTCTCAGCTATAGCTGCAGATCCATGTGTGCTACCAATGTTCCCTGCCATAATAATAATAATGGACAAACCTTCTGAAATTGTAATCAAGCCTCCAATTAAATGCATTCATTTATAATGATTGCCTTGGTGACAGTGTCTCTTCACAATAATCGAACAGTGTCTAGGACAGAAGTTGGTACCAGGGAGCTGAGTATTACTGTATAGTCCTGAGCATGCTTTTGTTTGGAGGAGTATGGAAGGCTTTGGGACTAGAAAAGCAATTGAATACTTTAAGCATGGTTTAACAAGCCATCCTAGTCAGAGCATGGAAGAAAGTAGTGAAGAGGGTGGCGTAAATTATAATGGCTCAGCTCAAGAAGTTTTTCATAGAAAAATAATATTAACAAGTACTCTAGAAACCCTTCTTGTGATATTTTAGCAAAGAATCTGACTGCTTGTTGCCCTTGTCCTCAAAATCTGCCAGAAGCTAAATTGCAGAGTTTTAGATTTGTGGCATAGGCAGAGGAGATTTCAAGACAACCTAGAATTGATGCTGTTGCATGGTTATTAGTAATCAGTCTTATGCAGGTCTACAGTGAAGAAGCTGGACAAATAGCAACACAAAATGTAGTTTGAAGAGAAAAGCAGCACCAGGAAAGGTGATGTTGGGGCCACGTCTTTTGCTTAAGAAGATAAAAAGTTTAAAGAAAAGCAGATGCTTAGTGGAATGAAGGCAGTAGTGACCTCAGGGCAAGACTCCACCCAGCTAAGCTTCCAACTTGTGAAAAATAATTTTTAAAAAAGGGTTAATCAGTGAAGGAAACCATAAACAACAGAAAGAAGATACAAATATCATTGAAACTGGGGTCCAGGTTCAAACTCCAGCAAGCAATAGAAGTTGGCAGATTTAGCCACATGGTTCTGGCTTTAGAGTCAAGAATATAAGAAAGGGGTTATAGAATCTCCCTCTGTGGCTAAGGAAAGCCACTGAGGCCAGAAATGTGTCAGGGATGTCTCTGCATGGAGTCTCAGGGCTGTCATTGTGTGAAGCTGTGAAAGTGAAGCCTAGAGTTCATCGGAGACACCAAGATGCTGGAGGTGCCAGAGTGATGGGATACATGCCAAGGAGAGCTGCAGAATTTGTGCAGAACCAGCTCAAAAAAAAAGAGAAGTACATTGTAGTTAGCAAAGGTGAAAGGGGCTGGAGATGTGAAGAATACTGTGGAACGCTTTTGGGACCACCTCCTAGGAATTTGGCAGGAATTTGACATTGGGCTACTACAAGGATGTAGGTTCAAAGATGACTACAGCTGAGGAATGTGTTCTTTTTATCTTGATGGGTCTTGTTAAGACCCTGAATACAGTCATCATGGAACCTTTGCTTATGCTTTGTTTGTTTCTTAACTACTCTGTTTGTGCCTTGTTTGTTCCTTGACTACTTTGTTTATGCCTTAGGACTGACCATATCTTTATATGTATCTAGAATGGTATAAAAGCAGACTGGAAAAAAAATAAACCGCTTCAGCCTTAGCATTGGCTGGAGTCATGTTATAGTGTTGTTTAATTGTCTTTTCTTTCTTTAATCCTCACTCCCTCCCTGTTGAGTGACTGAGCTGGCTTGGTCAGGGCACTTTCACATCAGACATAGAAATGCACAGTTTGGATTTTGCCCAGCTGGTTTTAGTCCTTATTTCTCACTATGATCCCTTCCTCTGTTTTGGAGTGATAACACATATTCTCTGTGAATATACGTATATGTTTATATACGTATATATAGTGCATGTGTGTGTGTGTGTATTCTGTATCTTAAAAGTTTGTAATCTGCTTTTTTAAATTTTGATATTATATGGAGTTACTGTTAAGAGATTGTCATGAGTCTCAGAGGAAATTTGAATTTTGGACTCTTACACAGTATTGAGATTATGATAGACTATTTATAAGCCTATTGGGGCCAGGAAGTGGAATGTGATGGTTTGGAAAAAAAATAGCCCTCATAGGCTCATATATTTGAATGCTTAGAAAGATTCGGAAGCATGACTTAGTTGGGGGGGGGGCTTTGAGGTTTCAAAAACCCATGCCAGACCAGCCTCTCTTTCTCTCTCCCTCTCCCTCCCCCTCCCCCTCTCCCTCCCCTCTCCCCCTCCCCCCTCTCTCTCCCCCCCCCAACTTATGAACCAGGCTGCAGCTCTTGACTACTGTTCCAGCACTATGTATGTTGCCGTGCTCCCCCCCCCATAATAATATGCTAAACCTCTGTAACTTTGAGCAACCCCCCAATGGAATGATTTTTTTATAAGACTTTCCTTGGTCAGTGTTTCTTCACAACAGGGCATAAGTGACCAGGACATCAGCTTAACTTAAGAATAGTGCAAAATGTGTACCTATTAACATGTCACACTATGCTCTATTCATATGTACCATGCTTTTATACATCTGTGGAAAAAAATAATTTAATTAAAGACATTGTCTAAGGAAGCATAAAATCCACAAGTCAAAATACAGTGCAATGACTTCCTAATGGGGTACATCTGTCTAGCTGTCATTCTGCTCAAGGACTAGTGTTAGTATTCTGTCTAAACTCCACCTCCACAGTTACCTGGCAACAGCCAGTTATGCTACTCCCCCAGTTACCTGGCAACAGCCAGGTAGACCTGCCCACTATAAAAGGAGCTGCCTGCCCCCTCCTCACTCTCTTGATCCCTTGATCCCTCGCCTGCAGGGTCTCCCTCCCCCTCCTCCCTTCCCTTCCCCCTCTCTCCACGTGGTCATGGCAGACCTCCACTTCTCTCTTCTCTCTCTTGTCTCTTCTCTCTTCTCTCCACCATTCCTCCCGTTTCTCTCCCTACCCTCCGCCCTAAATAAACCACCCCCTCGTGGAACCGTCTGGTCTGCTGTTGTCTGTTCCAAGCTGCACGCTGAAATCTTTCACCTAGAACTGTGTCAGCCTGCCCAGAGTCCATTTTCATGATTCCAGCCTCACCTTCTTGACTGTTGTTCCAATTATTTCCTTCTCTATGTTATCATTTTATCCCTCAAATGTGCCACTGTAGAGTCCAGTTATATCATGACAACTTTTAAATGTTGGTGTCTTACAGGGCTGGCTTCTTTCTTATCAGATTCCATCCTGTGCTATGGATTGATCCTTGGGCTACACAAGTGCTCTCCCCTTGGATGTATCTTCATACTTAAGTCTTCTGCATTTTTAAAATTTGAATTAACTGACCTTCTGACCAAATTTTTTTCTTTTTTTTTCTTTTTTTTTCTTTTTTTTCTTTTTTTTTCTTTTTTAAATTTAAGTATGTATTTAATTATTATTTTTTTTAATTCTTTTTTTTTCAAATTGTAATTTTTACTTATTCACACAGGGATAATAAACACAAAAAGGCAGGACGTGGAGAAGAGGATGACACCCCAGCGTGGGTGTTCAGGGGGAATACAGATATCTTTCAGAACAAGGTATCGGCTGGGTGAAGGTTCAGGGGACAGGTCAATATGACTCTGCCTATGATTCACTTGTCCTTAACTAAGTTGGTATTGTCTGCCAAGGCTACCTATTTACAAGGTCTATGACTACTTAGGCTGGTAAGGTTCCACAAAAGTTGCCTGTTTACAATAGCTTATAGCCCATCTGTTTCAGTGTTTATCCACTGAGACCCAAGACTTGGTGTTAGTACACATGTATGTCAGGCCTATTGCTGATTTTAGGCCTATGGCTGATTTTAGGCCTACAGTGTATGAGCAGGGCTGCCCCTGACATCTCCTCCCTTCTCTAAGTATAGAAGGGCTATGGCGATTCTAATCTTGCAAAGGTGGGGATAGAGGCCTGACCTCTAGTAATTTAAGGGGACTGACCAAAATTTTATTGGCATTTCTAGACAGAGCATATTTGGGTATAAAAAGGAGCATCCTGGGTGTTTCCAGGGAGTTACACTCCTGTCTGTCTCACGGTTTTTATTGTGTAACATATTCAATGGGTTATTAACTTACATTTTATAAATTCTGTCTATTCTTGCAAGCTATTTCAACTCACTGTGAACACTTAAATTTTCTTCCTTAGCATGATCTTTGCTTTATATTCTTTGATAGCAAATTTGATTATGTCCAACTAATAGTGTGAGAGTAAAAATTAAAAACAACTTGGCAAAGACTACCGGACAGCTTGCTGAGCTTGGTGAGAATAGCCATAATAAAAATATCAAGCCCCTCTAGGGACAAGGTGACCAAAAATGTAGAAACAAACAAAGACATATCTTGACCAGTCTAAACATGCCCAAGTGAGTAATGGGCCACCTGGTGTTTATCCTAGAAGGTCTGAGGTTTCATGGTCAAAAATAGTGGGCCATCCAGCTTGTCAAAATGATTGCTTACGCAAAGTGCTGATGTTTGAAATATCCAATTATATGTAACCGCATCAGAATTTCCCACTTTCCCCTTCCCCCCTTACACTGTTCCCTACAAAAGCCCCAAACTTTCTGGGGTCTTCATCGATTCTCTCCCCTGCGTGGGATGAGTTTTGATCTGAGGGCCCTCGTTCGTAAACTGCCTTTTGCCATTTGCATCAAGTCAGTCTCTCGTGTCTCCTTGGGTGCACACTGATCGGGACTTGAGTTGGGGGTCCTTACAATAGATCAAAAACACCAATATAAATATGTAGCAGGAGGTTTAGAAAAGGAACCCACAGACTTCCCACCAGACTACTCTCGGCGTGTCAACTGTCTGGCGGCCGGAGCTCCTGTGTTCCCTTCATTGCCACGCCATCCCCACTCAACTCCACGGCTCTAGGCCTAGCTACTATGCCCACTCCACTGCCTCCATGACGATAGGCCTAGCCCCTTACAATGACCACCAACCTCGTGGTTAGATATCACAATACCCAGTAACCCAGTAAAAAATTAAAATTCTTAAGTTTATAATTAACCAAACAGATTTATATATCAGCAAATACTCAAGTCACAAGATGCCCACACAGATTAGCCAAGTTATCTCAATTATTCTAACCTTTAAATATCATATCTATCTATGGCTAGTTGAGGCCACACTGGTTAACGTCTGCCTCCATCTTTGCCTCCTCTCTCTCCCTCTCTCCCTCTCTCCCTCTCTCCCTCTCTCTCTCTCTCTCTCTCTCTCTCTCTCTCTCTCTCTCTCTCTCTGTGTGTGTGTTTGTGTGTGTGTGTGTGTGTCCCTCTCTCTTTGCAACTTTTAGCTCTGCCCCTCTTTTCCCTATCCGATCACAGCCCTCCTGCTGCACTAATATTTAAAATAGATTGGATAGGGAAATTCTTGTCACGTAAATAGAAAAAAAAAAACTTTTTTTTTTTTTTTTGCCAGAGAGATGACTCCAAAACTAAAAGCACTTGTTACTCATGCAAAGTTTAGGTACAGTACCCAGAACCTACATGGGAGCCTCTAACCATTCATAACTCTAGTTCCAGGGGATCAAACTCCCTCTTCTGGCCTCTGAAGGCACCAGACACACAGATGGTATACAAAGAATACATACAGGCAAAACACTTATATTCATAAAATAAAATTTTAAAGTCAATAAATAAATAAATAATAAAATAAATGAGCAGAACTTTTATTTTTTTCCACTTTTTGTCCTTCAGGACTGCTTGAGGTTAAAGGTTGCAGTACACCTCAGTTACTCATAAAATATTAAACAACAAAAACGTAAGGAAAACCATCTATTCTTACAGAATGATTATAAAAGTTAGCTTTGTGCTTAAGTATTAACACTCCACACGCCACAATGTAGCCTACAATGTAGTCTCTTTCTGTTCCAAAGGCTTTGTAGCTAAGATTTTATCTCATTGTGTAAATTATATGGGCATCATGGGAGGGAAACACCATATATGACACTTCACTCCTCAAAATCCCATGTTGTAAGCATGAATCCTGATCACAAGACTGCAGCAACTCACTGGAACTCCGTGCTGTGACGTGGAAACTATATGAATAGAGAGTGAAATTAAATAATACTTAGTACATCAGATAGGAAGTCGTAAAGTATCTGTTGTAACCCTCATTGCAACAAAGGTGAAGCCACAGTTTATTCATGACTCCAACGTTGCCTACTATTCAGAATGCTCAGTAGAAATCTTAATTGAAAAAGCTGTAGCTACTATAAAGGATGATGGAGGAGGAGGGAGAGACTTAAGTAAAAACAGTCAAGATGTTTAAACGGAACCCGTTAAGGAACCACCTATGTGGGTACCTAAGGATTTCCCTCCAGTTAGTCCATTAAGAAAGGGTTTTTGTTCCTCAATTAGATTTTATTTGAGTTGAGTCCCAGGTCTCGGGCACCTCCTGGCAGTCTCCACTCTGTGAGACTTTAGGGCAGGCAAGTTGAAGCAAAACCCTCTGGGGGTTTTGTCCTTCCCTAGAAGGAGCAGAAGGAGCCTCTCTGTCATTAGTCATGGGGGGAGGGTTAAAGGATTATTCCTGGCTTTGCAAACATTTCCCAAAGTGGCCACAGTCCAGCTGGTGATAGGAGGCTGTTGAGGAAGGAATTAGTCACAAGATTGTGCCACTACCTGAGACCAGCCAGTTTGTCATTGCCTTCCATAAGGATAAAACTGAAGTTCTTGGGAAGATATTTGTCTCCCTAGGGCCAGCTGTGGAGCAGTTCAGGAAGCTGACACAGAACTCGAATTGAGAGAGTTTAAATTCTGATCCTAATTCAGACACATGGTGTCTAACCATCTTTCTCCCTTCTGCATTTTTTTAAGATTTATTTTTATTACTATTGTGTGTTCCTCACCTTACCTTGCAGGTTGGAATTCAGGTTGTCAGGCTTTTAGCAAGCACCTTTTCCACCTTAGCCATCCCATCCTGCAAGCACCACAGTGGTAGGTTTTAATCTCAGTAGAGTAAAGCTGAAAGCATCCACAGCATGGATGGGCTTTCCTCCAGTCATTTGCAGTCCTGAGTAAGACAAAAAGATCATCCATCCTCCAAGGAAAACAGGATTCTCCATCATCCTGCCTCTGGATGAAACCTACATCAGCTCAGTGTCTAAGGCAGTGGTTCTCAACCTCTGGTCTTTGTCCCTTTGGGGCTGCACATCAGAGAGATATATTACAATTCACGATGGTAGGCGTATTAAGGTTAGGAAGAAGCAACAAAACAATTTCATAACTGGAGGTCACCGCAACATGAACAACTGTATTAAAGGGTCCCAGCATTAGCAAGGTTGAGAGCCACTACTCTAAAGGCCTCAAGTGCAGCGCCAGCCCTCTCTAGACCTATAGCCTGCTGATCTGCCTCACTGATTAGATATACCAACCAACAATGCACACTCAGTGTCCTAACAGAACACTATCTAATCAGATGCACTGATTAAAAGTCACCCTTGTGTACCACTCGAGACCCTCCTGGGTTCTAATCTCATCCCTAGACGTTACTTCCTCAGGATGCTCTGTTTTCCAGTACACCCAGCCTTGAGCTGCCCGTAAGCCTTCCTCAGCTGCATCCGCACTCACACTCCAGCACTCCATGCTGTAGTGATGTCTGTACTCATCCCGCCGCAGGCTTTGCTGCCTTGCCTCCCTTCTTGATCTACAGATCCCACCTCTTTCCCAGTCTTCCTTATTTATCATCTAACCCCCATGTGCAAGAAGGGGTGTACAGAATACTCACACACACTCACACCACACACACCACAC
>NW_021604566.1:401592-417422 GCF_004785775.1 Grammomys surdaster
CATATGTCACATACCACACACACTACACACTATACACATACCATACATACACACAAACACCACATACTCACCACAATATACACACCACACACACATGACACACACACCATAAACCATACACTCTCCACACCTATGCCACTCATACTTCACTTCCTACACACTCACACACACATATCACACATACACATACCACACAAACACATAGGATACATACCATATATCACATATACACACTACACACACATACCACACATACACACACACCACACACAGACACCACACACACTGCATACATACACACACCAGACCCACCACTTTTGAGATGTATGAAGGATTTGAGATTTTTCTCTACTTAAAAGCTACTGGTGTGGTGGTTTGAATGAGTATGTCCCTATAGGCTCAGATATCTGATTACTTGGTGGCCCTGTTTGGGTAGGATTAGGAAGGAGGTACGGCCTTACTGGAGGAGGTACGTCACAGGAAGTGGGCTTTGAGAATTTAAGACTCGTGCCTCAGTACACTGTCCCTGCTTCCTGATTGAGGATCAAGATGTAAGCTCCTGGCTTGCTATCCCTGCCACCATGCCTGCTGCCTCTGCTCTGTCACCATGGACTCTATCCCTCTGGAGTCAGAAGCCAATCCTTCATTCCATAAATTGTCTTGGTCAAGGTGTTTTATCACAGCAATAGAAAGGTAACTTAAGCCGGGCGGTGGTGGCGCACGCCTTTATTCCCAGCACTCGGGAGGCAGAGGCAGGCGGATTACTGAGTTCGAGGCCAGCCTGGTCTACAGAGTGAGTTCCAGGACAGCCCGGGATATACAGAGAAACCATGTCTCGAAAAACCAAAAAAAAAAAAAAAAAAAAGAAAGGTAACTTAAGTAGATAGCTTGTCTTAACACAATTCAAAGAGGCACGAGCAGGGGACATGGAACTCCAAGGTCAGAAACAAAGACAGTCACTACTGCCGGCATAGAAAGCGACCTGAACATTGTCTCTCTTAGGGAGGAGCTGCTGAGTTCTAATTCCTGCAGAGCACTGTGAAGGGCCAGCTGATGCCTGCTCCTGCAGAGGAATTGTCTGACAGAAGAGGAAGCCAGGGTTTAGAGAACTTGAGTCTTCCACAGTGAGTAGTGAGCGTGCCTGTCCCCTGTTCCAGAAGGCGACGTCACCATAGAAACATCTCAAAAACAGCACAAAATTGGCCCCAGGGTGCTGTTCACCTTTAACCCTAACTTTCAAGTGACTGAGGCAGGTTGATTACAAGCTGAAAGCCAGGCCAAACTACACAGAGAGTTGGAGACCAGCCTGGGCTTTAGAGTATGACTCAAAACAAACAAGCACACAAACAAAAAGTACCAAGAAAAGTGCATCCAGTGTCTTCTGCCAAGACAAGCAGAAACTGAAGCACTGGGGCATCATTCCCAACCATTTGAAGATAAAAGCTGATACTTGCCGGGCGGTGGTGGCGCACGCCTTTAATCCCAGCACTTGGGAGGCAGAGACAGGCGGATTTCTGAGTTCAAGGCCAGTCTGGTCTCTGGTCTACAGAGTGAGTTCCAGGACAGCCAGGGCTACACAGAGAAACCCTGTCTTAAAAAAAAAAAAGTTGATACTTTAGAAATGGATTCTTGTGTTCAAATCCTACATCCCTACTCATACCAGCTGTGTGACTTTGGATGTTTTCTTAACCTCTCTGATCTGCTCTTCTCTCATCTAAAAAAAACATAGTAGCATATACCAGAAAGTGTTTGTAGGTAGAATTAATATGTGCATACAGCTTAGCAGATTGCTAGTGTCCCTAAGTGCCCTCTACACAGTCACTGTCACTATCGTGGGCAGGATGTCATTGTCTAATGACACAGTTTTGAAAGTCCATCATGGGCCACCCCTTGTGGAAGCCCTGACCCCTTCCTCATTCTCCTTCCTGTTTCTCACCTAGCACAGGAGACTGAGCTGTGAGCACATCCTCCACTGTACTGTGTGTTCCATCTGGGGATGTTTTTCTTTTCCTAAGTCTGGCCATTTCACTGTGTGTAGATGTATGCTCCTGTCTCCCCAGCTGGATTGTTCTGTCCTGGAGGGGTCTTTCTCTTAGCATGTGATATTACACCTGATAAACCGAAAAGGACATTAGCAGGAAGATTATGCAGCCTAGGACAATGGAGACATAACCCTTCTCAAGAATTTAGGCCCCTGCATGCAGGCAGACAGCTGTCTGAGAAGGGCAAGCCAGGGGACTACTGAGCCATGGATGGTGAAGCACGGCTTGCCTGTCACAGCCCAGCTGCTGCTAGCCTGTCTCCTTCACCAACCATAAGTCTCTTCAGAGCTCACAGGAGATGCCTTCTGCATCTCAGGGAGAACCTGCTCCCTTGGCAAGGAAACAAAATCCTGGCTTCCAGAAGAAACTTGCTTGAAAAGAATTCATTGGCTCAAAATTGTTTTGTTGTTGTTTGTTTGTTTGCTTGCTTGCTTGCTTGCTTGCTTTTAAGAAAAGCAACCCCTGGTAAGCCTACTTTAGGAATCTCTGGAAAGGAAACTAAAGCCCTGTAAGTTTATATCACACTCTGGGGCAGCAAGGCACATATACCTCTAACCTGCTGTAAACAGGGTACCAACTGACACTTTCCCTGGGCATTTTAGTATTTAGTAACTGGCCAACAGTTGATTAAACCCAGATGTACACTGTGCCATCTCTAGTCAGCCAAGAACAAATAGGCCGTCTAGGCTGCGCTCACCCACGGGGCCAGGCCTCACATCAGCTCTGTGCAGGCTGTGGCCCAAATGGGATTTTCGTCACAGGACTGGTTCTTTCGCAAAGCCAGCCTCACACTTAGCCAGTGCTGAGGAGAGCTGGCTCCCTGCCAGATCCTGCACGAGTCTCCTTGTCCACCTCTTGCCTGAAAATATTTTCTTTTAAAATCAAAGTACTATAAACTAGGGACAACAGGTATAGCAAAAAAAATTGACAAGACAGCCTTCCTGCAAAGTGGAGACCCTCCCTCCCGTCCCTATGTCCCAGGAAACTTGAAAAAGGAAGCAGGGCGCCTCTTGTCTGCTACTTTGCATGATCCATTTCATAGCCCATGACAAAGAGACAGACTCAGGAATAAGCCTGCGTACCCTGGACCCCTGAGACATCAGATCATGGCTAACACACAAAGCTCTGAAACATCAGCTTCCAGACCTCTCACTCCGTGAGATACTTGATGTTACCGTGTAAGTGGATCTTCCTGGATCATCCTGGACTCCCAA
This sequence comes from Grammomys surdaster, assembly GCF_004785775.1. Lineage (NCBI taxonomy): Eukaryota > Metazoa > Chordata > Mammalia > Rodentia > Muridae > Grammomys > Grammomys surdaster. The sequence goes on from NW_021604566.1 coordinate 404,849, forward strand.
GTAATAGACTCAACATCAAGCACCCATTCCACAAGCTTCAAGATCAAGGTTAGGGAGTCTATCCTGGGCCTGAGAGATAGGACAGCAGGGCACAGGACTGCTGTCATCACTGATGGTCCTACCCGCTTACACAGGTCTCACTGTGTGCCAGATTCTCCACTTGGTTCCTCCTAACAGCTGCATAAGACAGACCCATTTGAAGTGTTGTGATTCTCAGCAGTTCACAGATGGGGAAACTGAAGAGTGATTTTTAACACCTACCCAAGATCACTAAACCAATCCTTGGCAAAAGCAGACATGGCACCCACCCTCACAGTGCAACACCAGAGCCTTCCTTTCAGTTCCTCCGAGCATAGCAAGAGCTCTGGAAGGCAAACAGCTCACCAAATGTGAATGTGGGTAGGAAGAGATCAGTTGACCATTTCCCAAGAGGTCACTTCCAGGAGGCTCCTTTGCCTGTGTCCCACAGTCAGGCTCACTGGATGGTCCACCTTGTGTCAAAGACACTAAGAATTCACCAGGTGTTTCCCATCACATACAGGATCCCTGAAGTTACAGGCAAAACGTTTGCCTAAAGGATAAAGTCATTTTTTAAAAAGTGATCTGTTATCCAAGAAAGTTACAAATCAGCCTGCTAGGGAAATTCATGAGATGCACCCAGGCAGACTCCAGCAGACTTTTAGCATCAACACAGAGATAGATGCCCTGTGCAGAGAAGAAAAGAGACAGGATGCAAACCAGCTGCAGAAGTGGCTCTGGTGGACCTGTACCTCAGGACTGGGGCACTGGGCTCTCCAGGTAGCATGTGGCCTGACCTAGATCCAGCCATGTGAACTGTGCCCCTGGGTGATTAAGCACAGCCTCTGGATGTGGGAGGCACACTGCCCCTTTTATGCTTAACTGTTCTTCACTGTTACATTGCCCTGCCTTCTAAGCAGCCCTTCTGGCTGCTCCATCAAGGAACAGCCTGCCACTGTACCTCAGAATAGAGCATAGAAAGGATTCATGAAAAACAGTCAGCCTTCTCTACTGCACATCCATTGATTCAACAAAATTCCAATGAAAAACATTTAGGGAAAATGACAGCAACTTGTCTGTACTGAGCATGTACAGTCTGTCTTAGAATTACTCCCCAAACTTCTTACCATCACTGGACATTAGCACAACAGTACAGCAGGATAATTATCTTCATAGTACTTACAACGTAGTTACATATAAACTAGAAATGATTGAAAATACCCAAGCGAGATATCGCCTGACCACAGTTTTAAGTTGCAGAAATGCTCAACACTTTTTCCTGACTAAAACTCCCTGCTCTTCTTAAGTCCCTGTTTTGAGGCATCTTTAAGAGCTGCCTCTGCTCTCCTAGGGTGTTTCTATTCCTGTTAGAGGTAACCAGCCACTATCACAAGACTGATTTCATTTTTACCTTGATTTTTACCTTGAAAAGACACCTATATGAAAAAGTATTTAATGTCCTAAAACGATCACAAGTTTGCCACTTCTAGCTTTGCTTCACTGTCCGAGAGTAAAAATGTTAATTTCTTTGTGAGTAACTCTTGTTAATATAGAATACCTTGCCTCTCATTTACTCTATTTTGCCCTTCGTTGAAATGAATAAAGTATCTGAAGTGAGTGTGGAGGAACCATGCCAACGTGACGTCACTTCCCATAAGGCACTTGAACATCTGTGACCTTGGCCACCTTGGGAGCCCTGCAACCCAATCCTTATGGATATTTACTGAAGGACTTTTGTTTACTGGTTGAAGACAAGGAATGAATAAATGAGTGACTGGCACGCCTTGAAGGACAGTCCTCAGATGCTCCATGAGGCTAGGTCTAACCACCCAGCTGCCTTCTCCAGCGCTAGCCTGCAGCAGGCTTTCGAGAGGAAATAAATATGGCAGCATCTGGTGCACCTGCTTCCAGCAGGAGCTGCCAGGAAAGGAGGTGAGGGATCCCTCTGAGACACACGCCTTCAAACACCCGGGCGAGACCACTGTTCTGCCAAGGCTGACTCCCCCACAGGCTGGCAAGTGTCTTCCCAGCAGGAACGCGTTGCCATTGCCTATGCCCTCCTCCCTCAGCAAGCACAATCTCTGGGCATTAATCTTCTTTCAGCCAGCAGGGCACATGCCAAGGACTTCTTGTAGCTTATGAGTCACGGTCTCCTGGTCCTTGAGCATGGGAACATCTCCAGAGCGGAGCAAGAGTTTGGGGGGCCCGTGCCTTGAGGGAAATTCTACCAGAGGAGACACTGACCAAAGCAGCCTTCAGGAAGGACCTTGCCAGACACATGGGATGAAGTGGTGAAGAGTCCATGGAAATCTGAAGGACTTCCAGGGCCTGAAGGAAGTCAGAGTAGGCAGAAACTCAGGCACTGACCTACCTGGACTTGTTCTCACAAACACAGGCTTGGCAGGGTCGTTGGGAAGCATGAAAACATTAAACCCCCGAGAGATGATTCCACAAACTAGAAAGTCTTGTTCTCACCTGTTCCCGCAGCTAAGGCCAGGAAGGGCTGCAAACTGGGACTCAGAGAGACAGCTAATGCAGAATTCTCCACCAGTTAATCCAAGCATGCTTTGAAACATGCATATAGCTGTAACCCAGCCTAAGTCATCCCACAGGTACTTTTCATGAACTGTGTTGCATTCGGCTTCCTCAGGCTGACCACACGCCTTTTCTCCTGAAAAACCTTTCAAGCCCACACTCCGCTCCAGAACCTTACAAATTCCATTACTCTCTTGACCCAGGTGTGACGCAGACAAGACTAGATGGGAATTCATTTCCGTTTCACATGTTTTTGTTTATCTAACTGCAGAGAGAGAGAGAGAGAGGAGGGAGAAGGAGAGAGTGTGACAGAGAGACAGACACAGAGATTACAGTAACTCTAAAACATCTCCTGAGGGTCTTGGTTTCAATACATAGAAAATGAAACTTCTTTAATCTCTGAGGACATGTCTTGCTTTCTTTCTCGGTTTTAAGTAGACAGATACTTATTTGTAAACAAGGAAAGGAAGCAAGACAGGGCGAAGCCCCCATGTCACAGTCAGGTGCAGACAGGAGACACTAAAACTGTCAAATTGTTCACCGTCCATGTTCTGCTCCGTGCCAAACATGCCAAACATGCAAAAACTGCCTAAGATATAAGACCTCCTTTTGAATAGTTCACATTTGCACAGAAGAGGTTTAAACTATTAAATGTTTAAAAGATCAGATTTCCTTGAGTAAGTGCTCGGGGATAGTACAGTCAACATGACAGAGTCAGCCAGGAGATGCCTGTGAAGGAATGCCGTAACTGTGTTGGTTGTTGTGGGGAGACTCGTCTAATTTTGGGCAAGACCACTCCCTGAGTCAAGGATCCCAGAGTGTGTAAAACAGAAAGAGAAACAGGCACTAGGAAGCAGTTGTCACTCACTGTTTCTTGACTGTGTGTGTCACGTGACCAGCTGCCTCAAGCTCCTGAAGCCTTGCCTTTTGTACCACAAGTACACCTGAAGCTTGAACTAAGAGGCAGAACAAACCCTTTCTCCCTTAAGTTGCTTTTGTCAGGGTATTTTATCACAGCAACAGGAAAGGAAAAAAAAGAAAAACAAGACAGAAATTGGTCCCAAGGAGTGGAGCCACTGTTGCAACGAACCCATGGGGTTCTCAGGCGTGGAACTGTTTTGTTGCTAACCTGTAGAATGGTTTAGAACTCTAAGCTGGGAAAGCCCTTAAATGCTGGTAACAAAACTTACAGAGCCATGGGGGGGGTGCTTAGGAGACAGAAATTCAAAGGTAAATGAGGACATGAGGAATCAGCTCAAGTACTTCATAGGGAAACAAGGAATCTGTCATGAACTGGGATAACACTCATTCTTGTGATATTTTGACCAAGAATATGGCTTCATGTTTGCCAGTATCTAGAATGAAGTTTAATTTAAAGATAAGGGACCAATTTGTTTGGCAGAGAAATTTTCAGGACAGGAGAGCATCAGGATGATAATGAGAAGCCTTATCCACTAAAGAGAAATTCCCGCTGTAATCAGACAAGAAAGGTGTCCTGAGAGGGAGACCTCACCCTTTGGAAGCCCTATCTTATGAAGATCCAAACGAATTTAGAGGAAGAAAGTCTGGGCTGAAAGAGTCCCTTTCCCTGGGGAAAGTGTTTGCAGGGCCAGCACATCGATGTGGCTGGTGGTGGTGTGGCTGCTGGGGGCAGGCTTCAGCCACAGCTGGCCATTGTGCTGTGTGTGCCACACAGAAGCATCCATGTGGTACTGGTTTCAAAAGCATGTGAGACATAAGATGAGTGGATCAGAGCTTTGCTCCTTGGATTTAGACAGAAACTAAACTGAATCAAGGGACAGGTGGGCTAGAGTCTCTACAAAGAGGCCTGGAGAGGCCACTGTGTGAGGCAATGAAGACTAAGTCTAAGCTGCAGTGAGATCCCAGGATACTAGAGATGCCAGGACCATGGAACATCTACCAAAGACAGCCTCAGGCACTGAGTAGAGCAGCTAGCTAGGACAGAATCTGTATGTGTCACAGATGGCAGAGCTAGAGGGGTGGCCCCAGCCAGCTTCATCACAAGACCTGAATGCTGGATACGGAGCAGCACAATTTGCTGTTTTACCTTTTGGATTTTGGTTTTGCTTTGGTATGTCTGGCTTGCTGCATGTTGTTGTTGTTGTAGTTGTTGTTGCTGCTGCTGCTGCTGCTGTTTTCGCTGTGCTTTGGATCTTTCAGTTTGGAACAGGAATTTTTATTCTGTGCTATTATATGATAGAAATATGTAACTTGACTTTTAATTGTTTTAAAAAGCTCAGGTAAGAGAATTGTTAAAGACTTTGGGAACTTTTAAAGTTGGACTGAATGCTTTTTATATTATAATGTAGTCATAAGCCTACACAAATGAGTGGAAGATTATGTCTTCCAATGTGTTTGAGTATCAAACTGATAAAGGATAGAATTGCCATGGGTAGTGTTAATTGCCAATCTGACAAAAACTAGAATCATCTAGAAGATGGATCTCTAAGCATGCCTGTGAGAGGTAATCTTGAAAGTGTTAATTGATGTAGGAAAACCCACTTTACAGTGGGTGGAACTATTCTGTGGCAGAGGACCCTGGACAGTATAAACTAGAGAGGCAAACTGAGAACCAGCAAGCCTTTTCTTACTGTGGGTACAGCATGCCCAGATGCTTCAAGCTCCACTGCCTTGCTACCTTGCTTTCTCTACCAAGGTGTTCTGTATCTTGAACTGTGAGATGAAATAAACTTTCTCCCTTAAATTGCTTTTGTCAGAGCATTTTTATCATAACAATAGGAAAAGAAGCTAAGTACTTATCAAAAAGGAAAGCAGTCAATTGAAATTCAGGATAGACTTGCTACAGTCTTGGATGTTTTCTAAGGCCCATGTATTCCACTTGGTCCTCAGGGTGATAATTTTAGGAGGTGCTGGAGCTTTGCAGAGGTCTTGAAGTCATTCAGAGCATACCCTGGAAGGAAATAACAGATCCCTTCTTCCTCTCCCTGAGCCTCCCTGAAGTAAGCACACTTACTTCACCACAGGCTGAAAGCAACTGGGACAACTGACAGTTGAGTAGAGCCTCCAAAATTATGAACCAAAGCACATCTTTTCTTCTTATAAGTTACCTCCAACTATTATGTTACAGGGAACCCAAGCTACGATAACAAACCAAGGAGAATCAAGCAAGAAGGATGAGCTGATGTCCCTTTAGACTGAACTTGGGGCAGTCCATATTAAAGTCTAACGTCTTTGGAGGCCTCTTCAGAAGATGGGTTGCAGTAGCTGTAGGGGATAGAAGGCTATAAGGGTCAGCCTCGTGTTAGACAGCATGGCAATGATATGGATTTCTGAGATAAACCAATGCTGGACATCCTAGGGGCTAAGTTAGCAACAGATGACTGACACCAAATATCCTGGGAACCCAAAGACAAATGGTGATGTCATCTGTTACATAACTATTTCTGGCAAAGAGCCATTTTTGTGTGATCTTCATACAAATATGGCCTTGGGCTCAGAGACAAATACCTTTACTTTTTGTCTTTGTCAGCCAGCTTGTGTAGGCTTCTGGGTGCTTACCTGAAGCCTGTTTGGCAGTTTGTATGTGTGTGTGCCTGTACCTGTATGTGTGTGACTCATGTACTGGGGTGCACCAGCATACCTGCCCACACTTATCTGTCCAGTGCTCTAAGAATGTTGTACCTCTCTGTGTCTGTCTGACTGTCTGTCTGTGACTTCTCACATCCCCTTCCACCTCCCAGCCTCCTGTGGCCTTCCCCCTTTCCTGGCTTCAGAGCTCTGTCCTCATGGTATCCCAGAATACACCTACCTTTAACACTTATGAAATAGGCAGAAAATTTTAAACAAACCTTCTCTACCTTCTTGGATTTGGGGGTGTCCCTAGAAGAAATAAAGGCACAAATGGAGAAAGAAGGAATGGTAGAGAAAGGCTGAAGTTAATTTGCATCAAAGGACAAAGAACTCTTGGACCAGAAAGATCATCCTTCCATAGTGGAAGTAATAGAAGATATCCAGAACAGGCTGCAATGTGAGGAAGAGAATGGCCAAGCAGGCGATGGCTACTGTATACAGTGTATTCTGGGGTGGAGGTGGTATTCCAAGAGTACTTTTTAGTTTGATATATACACAGGTGTGTTTCAGTATAATGCTCTTGGGTCCCACCCAGAAACATCAATTAAACTAAAATCTTTTTGCAAAGTTCTCATGACATTGGAAGTATTGCTTCTTTTTGGCTGCTATCCTTTGCTCAGATTCATATCAGTTTTTATTGTCTTTTGAACATCAAATGTCTCCCACAGGTTCGTGTGTTTAAATGCTTCCTCTCCAGCTGGTAACATTGTTTTGGAAGGTTATAGCACCTTCAGACATGAAGCCTCGTTGGTGGACATAGACCACTAGGGACAGGCCCTAGAAATTTCAGCTGAGTCTTGCTTACTGAACCACTAAGATGTGAACACGCCATGTTGCATGCCCCAGCAGCTCCAGCCACTGTTCTTCCCTGCCATAGCAGATCTATAGCCCTCTAGTTTGTGAACCAAGACAAGCCCTTCTTCTCACAACAAAGCGAAAAATAAGTAACACACCTTGTCTGCATTCTGGTGAGCTTTGGAAAAGCTCTTTGTGCCTGGAGTGACTTCAAATCTGCTGTCTTCTGAGTCTATTAAGACAGTGCACAAGGGGAAAAAGTTAAAAAGTCAAAGACACTGACTCTGACCAGAACTGTATGCAGTGAGTTATTTAGCCTCTCTCAGGCCCTTCCGTTTGAAAAGAAGATAATTACTAAACTAATATGGCATATACAAAGGAATCTTGACCAAGAGGCACTGAATCACCCAAAAGAGCTCGTGGTAATGGCGGTGGTGATGGTGCTGATGTTAATGGCGGTTTTGTGAAACAGAGTCTCACTGTGTAGCCAAACTCACCATGTTAACCGTGTTGGTTTGAATCCGAACGGCCCCATTCGCTCATATATTTGAATGCTTGGCCATTAGGGAGTGGTGCCCCTTGACAGGGATTGGAGGTGTGGACTTGTTACATTAGGTGTGACCTTGTTGGAGAAAGCGTATCACTGGGGGTGGGTTTGGGGATCAAATGCTCAAGCCCTCTGTCCCGTGTCTCGCTCTTCCTGCTGCCTTCAAATTTGGATATAGAGCTCTTGGCTCCTCCAGCAGTATGTCTGAGTATGTGTCGCCATGATGAAAGCTGGCTAAATCTTTGACATTGTAAGCCAACCCCAATTAAATGTTTTTCTTTGTAAGAGTTGCCATGGTCGGGCAGCGCGCGTGGTCAGCGGCTATGGAGGGAGCAAAGCGTGCAGACGCCAAAGTACTCACTGACACCGGAACAGAGTCCAGCCCTCCAAGTACAGTCTGCAGCCTCCAGCACTTTGCTTGTGAGCAAAACCTGCTATCCCGGCCGGATGGATCTGCTTCTTTTCTGCAAGGTGATACTTCTGTCCTGGCAGGAGTCTACGGGCTGGCTGAGGTAAAGGTCAGAAAAGAAATCTTCAACAAGGCCATCCTTGAAGTGATCCTGAAGCCGAAGATGGGGCTGCCCAGCGTGGCCGAGAAGAGTCGGCAGCGACTGGTCAGGAATACAGGTGAAGCAGTGGTTCTAGGGGCCCTGCACCCCCGTACCTCAATCACCGTGGTGCTGCAGCTGGTGAGTGACGCTGGCTCTCCCTTGGCCTTGTTGCCTGAATGCTGCCTGCATGGCATTGGTGGATGCAGGAGTGCCCGTGCGAGTCCTCTTCTGTGGGGTCACCTATGCCCTGAACTCTGATGGAAATCTCATGCTGGAAGCCACGACCAAGCAAGAAAAGGAGGCCCAGGCCATCCTGACCTTTGCTCTGGATAGTGCGGAGCAAAAGCTGCTCATGTCCACCACCAAAGGGCTCTACCCTGATGCCTAGCTCCAGCAGTGTCTGGCTGCTGCTCAAGCCGCCTTGCAGAGCATCTTCTGCTTCTATCGCTTCTATCCGGAGTCACTGCAGAGGCTACTCCCAGAGTGAGACAAGCCGGGGTGGACGCCCTCCCACCACGCCCACTGCCTACGGCCACCAGGAGCCAGCACTCCACTGTGCCTGTCTGTGCCCATGTGTCTTCCGATCCTGCCGCAGCAGGGGCTCCTGTGCCAGGCTGAGGAGGAGGCTTAGGGACATTCTAGGCCTGGGCACAACCCTCCCTTCATTAGGATATCATTAAAAAGGGCTCACCTGTGTTGAGTGAGTCAATAGCCACTGGGAAAACAAACGAACAAACAAACAAACAAACAAAAAGAGTTGTCATGGTCATGGTATCTTTTCACAACAATGGAACAATATTAAGACATCAACCAAGTTGTCCTTGAACTTGCAGTGATCCCCCTGCCTCTACCTTCTGAGTGCTAGGATTATTGGCATGTACTGCCAAGCCCCAAATGCTTTTATAAAGGCTTTATAGTCTATTCTAGGCCTAACTTCCATAAAAACATTCTCATTTCACATGCATCATGTAAACCTTCTTGAAGTCATTTATGTGTCTAAATACAAAGCTTCTCAAAATCATACTTTTTAATCACACAAAAGGTCATATGCCCATAAAAAGGGAACATAGTGATCAATGAAACTGGATCTCAAAAACATCCTGCTAAGTGAAAGAACTCAGATTCAGGTGTTGTAAATTATGGGATTATATTTATCTGCAAAGTCTAGAAAATAGAACTCGATAGCTATCTGTTATAAACTAGATCTGCCTAGAGTTGCTTGTCATAATTTCTCATTTGAGTAGCAAGCATGAGATTTCCTCCTGGAGTGATAGGAATAAGATATGTAGGTGCTGGAGAGAGGGCTCACCTGTTAAGAGCACTGGCTGCTCATTCAAAGACACAGGTTCGATTCCTAGCACCCACATGGCAGCTCACAACTATCTGTAATTTCTGTTCCCAGGAATCTGATGTCCTCAGATTCTGGCACTCTCAGGCACTGCATGCATGTGCTGTACAGCCACACATGGAGAAAAAATACCCACATACATAAAATAAATGTTTTTTAATCTTAAAAAGTAATGAAACATAAATGAGATTATGGTGATAATATACAGCTGATATTCATAAGCACTGAATTGTATGATTTAAAAAATGGCTGAATTCTGGTATTTGGATTGTGTCCAAATGAAGCTTTAAAAATCTATATGCTTTTCGTGATCTCCAATATAGGAGGGATGGGGGTGTATTCTAAAAGAATTTTGAGCAGTTAGTTCTTGCTCTTACCCTCAGGGCTGCCTACACTTAAAAGTCACCAAGTCATCCCCTCCCTCCTCAGGCCCTCTGTGATTCAATAACATCAGCCACCCGGGAGCTCCTGGGAATTCAGACTCTGGGGCTCCACTGGGAACTGTGATTTGAATTTAAAGTTGAACACATCCAAGTTTGAGAAACACTATTCTAGGTCATTCTACATGAAGTCTGTGCCCTCCCCAAGCCTTTGTCCTTGTCATGCCTTGATCTTCTGTGAATCCAACGTTTGATAGCAATTTTTCATCAGAGAACACTCTTGTTTTCCTGAAATCGGGTAATTGGAAAAAACCAAATAGCCTCTCCTCAAATAAAAGACCTTTATTATCTGTTATAAACAATACTAATTACTATTGCCTGTCTGCTTCAGTGGATTGACCAGATGTTTATGTACGGCTGTATTCAAGAAGCATGGTCCTCACTTCCCTTTCTGGATGGACACTGGAGAAGCTGGTGCCCATTGCCTGTGCTGTGAGGCCTCCCTACAGTCTGTCGTGTTGGGAGGAATTCTGATATTCCTCTCAATAATCACATTAGGCACAACTATCAGATGGTTGGCAGTGTGTACTGGAAAACAACCTGGAGGTGATCGAGGCTCTGTATTTTGATGCAACAAATGAATAATTCATCAGGAACCTGGCTTCTAAATGCTCTGGTTCTGGTGTGAAAGACTAGCAGAAACGTGTTTTAGAAACTAATTTGGGGACCTGTTAATTAGAGAAAAGCTAAAAGCTGTCATATCGACCAAAAGAAGCTGACTCTGAACACCACCCCCCAGATATGTGTATAACAAGACTTTCCTTTGAAGTTTTTACTCTGAAGTGTGGCAGGCATCATTCCTCTTAAGTCAGAGATTTGACAATCCTCAAACAATAAGTTGTTTGGAAAACAGTATGTTCCTTTAGCATGGCCTTATCTTCTTAGACAAGCATTTAATTGTTTTTGTTTATTCACTGGGTCTCATTCTATAGCCATGTCTATAGCCCTGCTATAGACCAAGCTGACCTGGGGTCTGTTGTGCTCTCTCTACCTCTGCTTCTCAACTGTTGGAATTACAGGAGTGTACCACCATGCCAAATGTATGGAGAGGTGGGGATAGAACGTAGAGCTGCATGCATGCAAGGCAGGCTTGGCACCAGCTAAGCTACATCCCCAGCCACTAGGCAAGGCATTTTAAAGTTCTCTCATAGTCCAGTATTTACGGTAGCCATCCAGCACAAGGCTTGCTCATTCTTTGGTCCTATGAATGCCTCTTTTTGATCTAGCTGCTTCTTTGTTTCATTTTCCCACTCATCAACAGTGGCTCCAAAAGAAGATTAGTCCAGAGACAGTGGTAAACAATACTTTCATATTTGTGTAATGCTTCTCCCCTTCAGAGATGTTAAATTCACAAGGGATTTGATGGACAATGGCAGGAAAATTTTTGAACCAATCTTTAAAAACAGAAGTTTAAAGGCTGGAGAGACGGTAAAGATGGCTGATCTTCCAGAAGACCCAAGTTCAGTTCCCAGTACCCACTCTAGGTAGTTCACAACTCCCTGTAACTCCAGCTCCAGGGAATCCGACATCCTCTTCTGACCTTCAGTGGCACACACACACACACACAAATGGCATACATTAACACACACACAAATGGTATACATTCACACACACACACACAAATGGCATACATTCACACACACACAAATGGCATACATTTACACACATACACACAAATGGCATACATTCACACACACACACAAATGACATACATTCACACACACACATACACACAAATGGCATACATTCACACACACTTGTGTGTGTCAAAAAGTGTTTTTAAAAGTCTAGAAATGAATACAAATGGTATTCATTTTCTCTTTCCAAGCATGAAGGAGTTCTAAACTCTGAAGGAAAGGTGGGAGATGCTTTATATGTGTTGCTTTCTTGTGAAGGCATGGGGAGAAAGAAAGAGTAGATCCATGAGCTTTGGGACTCTCTTCCATCTTTGGGGGTGGTGTCTGTAGCTGAGACAGGCTAGTCAGAGCTGACAGTCTCCCAACACCAGAGGAGGTAGTCTTACAATAGCCCAAGAGCAGCCACTCTACTTTTGCTGCTGTGATAAAATACCAAAGGAAACTTGGAAAGGAAAAGGCTTATTTGATCTACACTTTTAGGTAGTGATCAAAAATCCATCACCAAGGAAGGTTGGCACAGAAACTTAAGCAAGAACTGGAACATAGGGAATGGAGGAATGGCGCCTACTGGTCTGCTGTCTATGGCTTGCTCAGCCTGCTTTCTTATATATCCCAGGAGCACCTGCCCAGGAATGGCAACACCCAAGGTGCCATTCTGGGCTCTCCCACATCAATTATTAATCAATAAAATGCCACCACAGACTTGAGGCTCTCTGTTCCTGGGTGGCTCTCGTTTGTGTCAGGTTGACAATAACTAACAGACTAAGGAACGTCTTAAGGGTCTTGTGATGTCTCTATACAACATAGAAAGATCATATGGCTCTTATGCCCTGGTTTTACTGCCAAAGCTATAAAGAAATACACCCCTGAGCTATGATATGGATGAATGTAAGTTTCTGTAACGTTCTCTATTTACTAGAGTCCCAGTAGAGCCGTTTCTGCGGTCTGCTAAGTTGCCACGTAGACATCAGTACAAAGAGCCATGCCAATCCTATTAGACTCTATCCCAGAGATCTCAACAATTCTCAAAAGAGAAGAAAAACAACCATCTTTAAAAACCAAAGGAAGGAAGGAAGGAAGGAAGGAAGGAA
>NW_021604566.1:417822-437666 GCF_004785775.1 Grammomys surdaster
AGGAGAGGAGAGGAGAGGAGAGGAGAGGAAAACTACGTCAGTCTTGGGTGGATAAAACTATCTCAGTGATAGTGGACCTGCCTTTCATGCATGAGGCCCTAGGTTCAACCCAAATATTAAGGGAAAAAAAAAGAAGGGAGAGAAAGCTGAGACTATGGCTCAGCAGATAAAGCACTGGCCATGCAAACAGGAGGAAGAGAGTTGGGATGCCCAGTACTCACATAAAAGCTGGCAGGTTTGGCAGCTCACTGGTAACCCCATTGTTTGGGACCTAGAGACTCGATGCCAATGCTGGGGCAAGCTAGCTAGGAAGATTAGCCAAATTGGCAAGCTCTGTTTTCAGCAAGAGTTCCTGCCTCAGTAAACAGAGTAATTGAGGAAGTAACTGAACATCAATCTCTGGCCTCCAAATGCACAGGCGTGAACACACAGGCACACATACACACACACACACACACACACGCATACCACACACATATACATAAAAAGATATAATTAAGTATGCATCATCAGTATATGGTTATCTGAGATGATACAGTGGGATGTAGAGATGGCTCAGTGGTTAAGAGCACTGGCTGCTCTTCTTGAGGTTCTGAGTTCAATTCTCAGCACCCATGTGTCAGCCCACAACCATCTATAACTATAGTCCCTTGTAATTCAATATTGTTTTGTGATGTGCAGACATACAGATAAATAAATAGTCATATACTTTAAATAAATAAATCTTTAACAAAAGTATGAAAGTAATTTATATTTTTCAAAAAATAAAAGAAAGATGATACAGTAGTCCGTGGTTGTTGAACATTATAGATGTATCAGCTGCAATCCACAAGTCTGAAGAAAAACAGCAGCTCCATAATTTCCTTCCACACTGTCATTCCTCCAGGGTTAAGGGGCCTTGGTGATACAGAGTGCAGCAGCAGACACTGTGGAAAGACCATGTTCTCTATTCTCCACATTGGCTGGACCTGCGCATGCACGCCTGCCCTGGCAAGCATTCACCCTGTCGTTTAGCTCCCTCCTTGGGAAGATAAAAGTTAGAGGCTTGTGAGTCCTTCCAGCTTGGCTCAGAGATAGAGGTCACGCTGCAGCTGGTCAGGACCAGACACAGGTGGAACCATCTTCCTAAGCACCGTGGACCCAAGGGTCGGGGTTAGCATAGACCAGAGCCCGCTACTTGGCAATTGATGGAACCACTTGGCAGGTTATGAGTCTCCTCTGAGAAAACAAGAAGAGAACTGAAGTGTTTGAGGGCATTTGTGTTTGGGTGATGAGCAATAAAGTAAATGTCAGTAGGACAAGTAAGAAAAGCAACTTTCTTGGGGTGAATAGATGCTGATGATAGCTGGGGACTAAGGGAGACAGGTCAAACTGTGTTTGGTACCATAAAAAGGAATTACCATATGTTTCAAGGTTAAAGAAAAATATCTTCTGCTTGATGTAGAGATTTGCTTTGGAAACTTAGGGGTAGTTACTGCTTTGTTAAGAGAAAAACAAAAAACCAGGACCACCTAACCCCAATACCAAACACAAGAAGCCCTCTTTTGAGATGTGGCCAGGATGATTGGCTTAGAGACTCCCAAAACAAACATCTTATTGCTGTTGCCGTTGGTATACTCCAGAGGTAGAAGGTAAGTTTCTATTGGTGAAGACAGCATGTACTTCAGAAACAGGCCCCAGGGGACCCTGAGCTGGAGCCGACCTGAATGCCCCCTCCCTGAAAGCTAGCTTTCATGACTGGAAGGCACCATGCAAGCTTCCAAAGGAGCTAACCAAACCATGAACACATCAACAACCAACCAGCATGGCACACTAATCCTACAGGAGCAGTAGTGGCACACATACGTTGGCAGTAACCAACCTCTCTAATTGACCTTAAGACTGCCCAACAAAAGGGATAGCCAATTGGAACCCTAGCTAACCACTTAGTGACAGTGACCATGGTGACTGGAGGAGAATCTACAACCACTAACTTATTAACCCAGCGGAATCCCTAACAGCAATCATCTGTGCACAGATAAGTGTAATCCTCACTCTTGTCAAGCTAACTTCTCTTTGCAACAGACAGAGACCACAACAGAAAACCACAAACAATCAAAATGCAGAGTTGTGGAACACAGTCCCAGTGGATACATCTACAAAACGCTCCCCACCTAAGGCTCAGGGAACATGTTAGAAGAGAAGACAGAAAGATCACAAGAGCCAGAGAGGTAGAGAATTTGCTGTGAGACTGTGTCTTCCAGTAACTCCTGCTCCAGATGACAGGTGACAGCCACCAAGCCTCAGGCTGAATTTTTTTTTTATCTTGCTGTTTAATTTTACTCAGAAGAAGCAACTTCCCAGGATGCCATACTGATGATATTTGTGTTTGATATTTAAAAAAAAAAAAATCAACAATGTTTGCCCTGGGAGCTGGATCGGGGTCTACATGTCTCTCATCTGCTAAGAGTCTAATACAAAAGACACATAGTCCCTCTAAAACTTTAAGTTCAAAACTCTTGCTGAAGATGAAATGATCATTAGATATTGAATTTAATTTGTCTGTTGGTCCTATCAGTGGATGCCTATACATGCCTACCGGAAGTGCTGTGGTAGCAAAGCAAAGATGAGACAAACAGCTTTGGACCCCTGAGCCCCAGAGCCCCTGCAGTTCACGGTCTAGTAAAGGGGAGAGAGATAAGCCAACTACAAGAGCAATGGAGGAATACATTGAGAGTACTCAAGTAGTTGAAAATGCCTCCCAGAAGACATCCCCATGTACTAACTTAGAGCCTGTGGATGCAGCCTTCTATGGCAAAGAGGAAGGAGGACATTAGGGCAGTCTTTATAGATATGAGTAAGGCTCTCAAGATGGAAGATTACCCTGGAGTGGAGGTTGGTCTCAAATGCGATTACATGTCCTTATAAAAGGCAGAAGGAACACTGACATAGACAGAAGGCAGGGCAATGTGACCACAGAGGCAGAGAACAGAAGAATGTAACCACATTCAGAAGGCAATAAGGCAAGGAATCCTGGCAGCTGCTGGAATCTGGAAGAAGGATCTGAGTTCCTTAGTTATTTCTGGAGGGACTGTGGCCCTTGATTCACACAGCCCAGAGCCGGTTTTCAGTGCCTCCCCTCTAGAACTGTGATAAGGTAGACTTTTGCTGTTCTAATCCAGAGTTTGCATGGTTATACCAGCTAAGAGAAATGAGCAGACACTCTAGAAAGTATCTGGGGAAAGTATCTGCTCAAGAATCTTGGGTCAAGCTTAGGAACTGATCCTTGTTGATTTAAGCAGAAAGATTCTCTGGAATTGGTACCAGCTGGGGATGGGAGGGCTTCTGCAGTGGACCACAGTGGGCCAGTGGGCCTGAGCCTGGATATGGAAGTAAGCTTAGCCACCAGGAGGGTTCCAGAAAGCTCCAGCTGTTAATGTCAAGGGAAAGCCTGCTAAGAGGCTACTGCTCATGTCATGGGAAAGAAGTGTACCCAAGTCATCCCAAGAAGTGTCCCTCTTGTTTTTGTGTCATTTGTGACCTATGTAATTCCTGAAAGCATAGTCTGGTCAGACAGAAAGCCTCTCCTCTATGTCTTCCTCAGTTTAGAGAAAGGAAGGAAGTCCCAGAGGGACAGAGGGAATTCTTCCTAACTTTAGGAAGGTTCAACAACCAAAACCAATTACAACTGCAACAAAAGTACATAGCAGGGGACAGCCAAACCCAGTGTACATGGCTTTAGAGGAAAGGGGCTATGGAAGACAAACATAAAGAACCACTAGGAGCCAGCCTGAGCATTCATAGAACTGAACTGTGGCATGCAAGCACACGTTCACATGCATGTCACCCTCACATGCTCGCTGAGCTGCCTGACCTCCCCATCCTACTATTTTCACATCTCATTGTTACAATCTTGAGCAGGAAGTGTGAACCAAATCCAGGATCCCTTGGGAAGGGGAAAGGAGAATGCAGGCTTGAAAGAGAAGAAACACCACATATGGCTGTTCCACACCTGTGTCCTTGGAACTTAAGTCAGAATCCCCAGAACATCCCGGAACTAAGAGCAAACACTGCCATCGCTGAAACTAATTGTGTATTGGGTTGCCTAGCAACTCTAGGTTGTTTATGTGACTAACTCCTGGCCTGGACACATGTGAGTATACCTTCAGCTCTCTGGAGAATGTAACTGAGTCATGAGTCTACTTTTATGAAATCAGGAATAGTAAAAACATTATTTACCTACAGGCTTGCCTATGGACCCTGAAATGAAGCAGAATTCTAGAAGCTGCAGGTGAGGTGACTCAGAAGACCGAAGGATGGAATGTTTCAGAACACGCTGGAGATAAAGCCCACTGACGTCATCTTTCCAGTGAGGTCTGCTGATTCTCTCAGCCTAGTGACTCTGGGGGTCTGAGAGGAGCCACAGCCAGTCACTTTCCACCTTTTGTCATTGTCCTTAAACTGGGCATTGTTCCTGGGAACAGTATGATGCCCATGTCCTATGGGTAGGATTAAAGGCAACCAAATTTACCAAACATTTAAAACACTGTCATCTTCCCCAACAGGCTGTTCGTCAGTCTTGGTCTGTCTCTCCATTGCCTAGATGCCTTCCTGTTCCATCAGAGTACAACCAGGGAAAGACGTGAAATGATAGCCCTCCCCTTAAGCAGTTCTGTGACATAAGCAACCCTCCAAGTCCCAAATACCCTACTTGCAAACTCAGAAAAGTAACAGTACTTTACAGGACTGCTTGGTAAACCTTAATAAAATATACATCTGGCCCACAAGCAGATTCATCCAAGCTGTCTCGATGGCTCAGCAGGAAGAGGCCTTTGCCTCAAGCTTTCTGACCTAAGTATTGTCCCAGGACCCACATAGTAGAAAGAGAAAGCTGATTCCCACAGTTTGTCCTCTGACTTCCACATGCATGCTATGATACACACACACACACCTCATACACCACGAATGAACGTTAAAAGAGAGAGAGAGAGAGAGAGAGAGAGAGAGAGAGAGAGAGAGAGAGATCCCTCACCCCTGTTGACCAAGAGCTGAATACTTCACCTGCTCATCTCTTTGTTCTTCAGCACAAGTGTGTTCCTAATGCATATGTGATAGCGCTGGTTGTCAGCTTGTCAGGACAGAGAGTCCCATAGGTGGGAGATCATATTGAGAGAATCAGCCGAGCAGGAAGACTTGCCCTCTATGAACAGGGCCATTCCCTATCTAAGATAGGCAGGAAGAGGCGTAGCATAGCAGCCTGCACAAGGTCTTTGCTCCCTCCTCCTGACTGCAGATACAATGTGGCCAACTGCTCCAAGCCTCTGACGACTCCCCACCACAATGCCCCATCACTGGGAACTGAGTTAAAATAAAGCTTTTGTCCCTGAAGTTGTTTTGTGTGTATCACAACAACATGAAAGAAAAACAAGCAATCGCTCTTAGCCACTGCGCCATCTTGTAGAATTTTTAAGAATAGTAAAGAAGACAACATGTTTACGCCTGATATGGGATACACATCAGTGGATACTGAGTAATTAGGCAAGCACTCTTCTGTTTCTACCCCTGCTTTGCTCTCATGTGGGTTAATCTAATATTTAGATAGTTGAGGTTATCTGGGTAATTTCTCAAAAGATAGGCAAATTTCTCTGAGTTGCTAAGGCTATGTTTTTTAAGTTTTATTTTATTTTATTTTATTTTATTTTATTTTATTTTATTTTATTTTATTTTATTTTCTGTGTATGTGTGAATGTCTTCATGCATGTTGGGGGCACTGCCTGGTGCTCAGAAAGGCCAGAAGAGGACATAAGTAACTATTTAAACCTCTGTATTTAAACTAAATATCTATGTAAACCACTATTTAATGGACTTGTTCAGAGTTTGAAGGGTGATGTTCTTGTATTCCAAAAGCCATAAATTTAAATATGGGGAGTATTAGAAATTCAAATTCAGTTAGTAAAGCAGTAAAAGCATATATCATAAACAAATTCTATATATGTGAGGTATATGACTAAACATTTTAATGAGTCATACTTCATACATTTAAAAAAACAATTGACTTAGATTATGTTAAAATCTGTCCTTATAGGACAGTGGGTGCTTTAATCCCAGCACTCCAGAGGCAGGCGCAGGCAGTTCTCTGTGAATTCCAGGTCAGCCTGGTCTACAAAGTGAGTTCCAGGACAGCTAAGCTACACAGAGAAACCCTGTCAGGAAAAACGAACAAAAATTGCCCTTATTATTGAATTTTAACTTTTTTTTTTTTTTTTTTTTGGTTTTGGTTTTTGGAGACAGGGTTTCTCTGTGGAGCCCTGGCTGTCCTGGAACTTACTCTGTAGACCAGGCTGGCCTTGAACTCGGAAATCTGCCTGCCTCTGCCTCCCAAGTGCTGGGATTAAAGGTGTATGCCACCACTGCCTGGCTTTTTTTTTTTTAATTTTAACTTTTTACTTTAAATATAGAGCTATCCATATAAAGATTTATATGTGCTGGCTGATTGTTTTTAGACCTGGTGCTTTTTCTTAAAGATTTATTTTTGTTTTATATGTGTGAATGTCTGCATGTGGGTATGTGTACCATGTATGTGCCTGGTGCAAAGGAGGCCAGGAGAGAGTGTTGTCCTGTGGAACTGACATAGATGGTTGAGCTGCACTGGGCAGGTGATGGGACCCTAACTAGGATCCTCAGTGAGAACAGCGTCTCAGTCAAGGTCACTATGGCTGTGGTGAAACACTGTGACCAGAGCAACTTGGGGAGGAAAAGTGTTTGTTCAGCTTAAGCTTCCACTTCCTCACCAAAGGAGTCAGGACAGAGCAGAAACCTGATGCAGACGCCGTGAAGAAGTACCATTTCACTGGCTTGCTCAGCCTGCTTCATTATAGAACAAAGGACAAGCAGCCCAGAAATGACACCACCCATAATGGGCTGGGCCCTCCCCACAAATTATCAATTTAGACAATGCCCCGCAGGCTTATGTACATCCTGATCTTACGGAGGCATTTTCTTAACTGAGGTTCCTTTCTCTCAGATGGCTTTAGCTTGTGTCAGGTTGACATAAAACCAGCCAGTAGAACTGATCCGTGTCAGCTTAACACAAACATGTCGGTTTTCTTTTTTTGTCTATATTTTTAGGGGGGTGGAATGGGATGGGGATGTTTTGAAGTAGAGATTCTTGGATGTCCTGAAACTTGATCTGTAGACCAGAATGGCTTCAAATTCAGAGATCTACCTGCTGCTGCCTCCCAAATGCTGGGGATTGAGGGCGAGCACCCTTACTGCCAGGCCTAACACACAGGGTGAGCACCCTACTACTGCCAGGCCTAACACACAGTGCGAGCACTCTACTGCCAGGCCTAACACACAAACACATCACTTCTCAGTTAGAACCTTTCCTTCCTCATTTATCCTGAAGATGACACATTAATATTCACATTACAATATAAAACACAATAACTTTAAAAGTCCCACAATCTTTACAAATTCAAACACATTAAAACCCCACTCTCAGTCAGAGAGAGACTGTTCCAGCGAGCTATTGCGCAGCCATTGGTACCTGTTTTGAGGAAACACAGCAGACAAGCTTACAGCCTCAGTGAGGAAAGGCTTTCATGTCAGAGACCGAGTGAGAATTCTTGCAGTCATTTATGCCCTCTCTTTTTCTCCAGACAGAAGATACCAAAAAATCGCAATCAAAGATCTGTTCATCTGATTGATAACGTTACTAATAAGCCAAAATATCTGTCAATGTCAACCACAGTGCGACAGACCAGTTCTGGTGCTACAAGATTGCCTCATTTGATTGCCAAGGTTGAGGGCAAAGGAAGCAGACTCCAGACCACTATAGTTAACATGGTTAACTGACATTACAAAGGCACTCAACTGGCTTCCAATGTATCCCACTAGGTATTTTGGTTGTAAGCTGGGAGCACAGACCCAGTTTGATGTTAAGAATGACTGTTACATTCTCAGTGGATTTCATGAGGTGATTAAGTGGCAAGACATGTTGGATGGATTAAAAAATCATTAAAAAACTGTTCTCTCTCCTGAGTGTGAGAGTCCTGAAGCAGATCTACATGTCAATCCAACAAAGCAAGCAAGACGTAATTTTTGTAAAGCCTGTGGGAACTGAGATGTGCCTACACACATCATAAACTCAGTACATTGGTTCTCAGAAACCCACCTGAGAATAATGACAGTGGTACAGGAAAGAGAGGAAAGGAAAGGATGAGAGAACCAGCTCCACCACCAAGTGGAGTTAGCCCTCCACATGCTGTGGCAAGAGGAGGAGGAGGAGGGCTGGGGGAACGATGCAACTGAGGTGCAGAATGGATGAATCCAGTGACCACACAAAAGGTCTGACACTCAGCAAGGATTTGGCAAGAACTATAGAAGGGCATGTCAACATCCTGTTTGGTAAGAAGAGCACATTACTGATTCATCCGATAAAGAAATCATTGCTGAGGCAGAAAAACTGGATGTGAAGCCATGGGTCTTCTTGTTTTTGACTGAAGTTCTCTTTAATGAGAAGATGAGAGATCAGATCAAGAAACACAGGCCACATTTCCCAAGGTTTTGTCATAACAACAAAAGGCTCACAAGTACCTTCTTCACGGAAAGGAATGTATGATTGAGATGCATCAAGTTCAGCTGATCTCCAAGATTCCACTTCCTTAGGAGATGTGTGGAGATGCAGAGCCTCTAACAAGTGCGTCTCAAACAAACTTGCCAAAGATTCCTGTCAAAGCAGAGCCATTCGAAAAGGGCAAGACTCCTCAGGTGGTGAGGAAGACGATGAAGATGAAAATATTGAGGTGATCTATTCGGAGACTGCCAGTGTACCAAAAGTTGAAACTGTGATGTCTGACAACACAGATAATTACATTGATATTGATGATGCCTTTAAAAGGATGGATGCAACTTAGTTTAATGGTGTAGCGCTGCAAATTTTTCTCCATTATCAGCCAGAAATGCTCAAGAGCAAAAATGGCTTAATATCATGCTCACTTGAAACTTAAAACTGTTGCTGTTAGTGATCTACAATTAAGCCCAATTAGACATCCAGGGAGTCCATACATATCAGTGAGCGGTTGTAGTTTGCTTATTTACAGCATTTTTCTTTTTGTCCATATAATTATTGTTTACTGAGAGAAACTACTCCTTAGCCCACATATTCATGTTTCATAGTTCAGGAACACAGGTCAGCAATGAACTTCTATGGAGTGCAATCCAAAGAATTCTTTGCATTCTGAAATCACTTCACACTCTGAAAGACACCAGCCTTCCTCGTCTTCCAAACGTTCATGGAATCATAATTTCTATAGAAATCTGCATACACCTTCTTTCTTGGTTCAGCCACACCAAACTTATAAGCATCGACAACTCCCAGGGCCCACAGTGAATGCACCAACAATGTGAACACGCAGACGCTTGGCCAGAAGACCATGCATCTGTGGTTTCAGCAACAGCGCACCGGAACTCATGGTAGCCAATGCCCTCTACACCAACACCCTTCCCGGTTCTCGGAGAAACCTCTTTCCCTGTTCTTGGAGAAAAACTAGTGGTGGACACATTTGGATCACATATATACAGTTATTTTTTTTAAATGATTTTATTTTAGTCACTTAAGAATGAATAAACTCTAGTCTCTTTAAAATTTCCAATCTCTTTTTAAAATCCAAAATCTCTTTTAAAACTTCAAAGTCTCTCAACTGTGGACTCCTGTAGAAATCAAAATTAAAGTAAAT
Organism: Grammomys surdaster; assembly: GCF_004785775.1. NCBI lineage: Eukaryota > Metazoa > Chordata > Mammalia > Rodentia > Muridae > Grammomys > Grammomys surdaster. The sequence goes on from NW_021604566.1 coordinate 427,542, forward strand.
ACCTTCTCACTTCAAGAGGGAAGAACCAGGGCACAGTTAAAATCTGAACAAAGTAAAACCAAACTCCTCCAGCAGTATAAATAAATCAATATCTAATGTCTGGGATTCATTCAACATCTTCTGGGCCCAAAGTTTCAAAGTCCTTCTACAATCTTCCCCAAAACAACATGGTAGCAATACCTTACTATCCTGATACCAGCTTGTCTTAGTTAGGGCTTCTACTGTGATGGAACACCACGACCAAAGCAACTTGGGGAAGAAAGGGTTCATTCAGTTTATGCATATCACAGTTCATCATTAAAGGAAATCAGGACAGGAACTCAAGCAGGGAAGGAACCTGGAGGCAGGAGCTGATGAAGAAGACACGGAGGGATGCTGCTTGCTGGCTTGTTCCTCGTGGTTTGCTCAGCCTGCTTTGTTCGAGAACTTAGAACCACCACCCCAGGGATGAAAACACCCACAATGGACTGGGCCCTCCCCAAATAATTATTAATTTTAAAAATGCCCTATAAGCTTGCCTTGTGGAGGCATTTTCTCAACTGAACCTCCCCTCTTTCTAATGACTCTGTCTTGTGTCAAGTTGACAAGCAGCAAGTGCTCTTAACTGATTCTCCATCCCTCTCTTCCCCTCAAACCTAATACTTTTATTGCCCTTATTAGAAGATAAAGGGATGAAAGATGGAAGAGGCAAAGAGTGAAATGTGGAGAAAATATAAAAATTCAAACTTTTAAAATCTCAGGAGAATAATCCCCCCAGGAGTCCTGCCAGTATTCCTGTGACTAGAGACACAGGCACAACACCTGTGTCATCACTCACTGCTGCTGAACCCTGCAAAACAATAACACAAACACTTGCTCCACAGTGAGAGAACAGAAACCAGTTTTTCCACTACAGTGATGAAAAGTTCAGCTGAACCTAGCTGTGTATCTGAAGCATCTTTCTCTTCATGGTTGACCTTTATTGACCTTTTACTCCTGCTCATCCTGGGCCACCTTCCTGGAGGCTCTTTGTAATGATTGTACTGTTGGATTCTACTTGTCCAAACTGTAGAGATATATTAAATCACGGCAGGTGCCCTCAGGGCTGCCCCAGGCTTGTTAGTCAGTAAGGCATCAATTCAAACAGCCTAAACCTAAACTATTAGTCACACAAGACCCTCTTCTTAGTAGAATAAATCGTGATAAATATCTTCAAACTGGGAGTATGCCTCAATGGTAGCACTTGCCTGGAATATTCAAACAGGAGGTGCAACCTCCAGCACTTCAAATGCTTTAAAGTTTCCCTTGCTTCTCAGTTGGGGCTTTGCATTCAACACTTCTTGTCATGCCAGACAGGTAAAGCAGTAGCTATGGTTCACAAAACCCCCTCTCCCATGGCCAATTCTTTTCCCAACACTCAAAGTTGAGGCTCATTACAGCTAGGTCTAGACACACACATCATCTCAGAAACATGCCCTTCTGTTAGCTGAGTAACCGTTCTTAGTAAAACTATTAATGGGTCAGCCTCAGTCTTAACTGTCTGGGCAAGTCATGACTGACTAAATAGCTTCTTAGACTTGTGACCAAAGGGGTCAGTGCCAGGATTTAAAAAAAAATAAAAATAAAAACCTTTCTGGTGTTAGGGCTTGAGGCTTGGCCTGCTGAAATAGGATTTGACAAAATATTAGGTATATATGTATATGTCTAATATATATCATGTATATGTCATATATATGTCTAATATTAGACATGTATATTCATTCATTCAATGTAAATCCAAATTTTTATTTAAATTTTAAATAAATAAAATAAATAAATTTTTGTTACTAGTAAAGATTTTCATAATTCTTCAACATTTTTCTTTCTTTTATAAAGACATGTAGGTATCTTTAAAAAAAAAAAAAAAAGCTATGCTCTGTCTCTGTAGCCAGGCTGGACTTGACTCAATCAGCATCCTTGTGATGACCAAGGCAAGCTGGCCTACAGTCGCCCAGGAGACAAGCCTCTGGCCACATCCCTAAGGGAGTTTCTGGACTGGGTTAATTGATATAGGACTAAAAAGCTGGTACCTCTCCATTGGCAGCTGTCCTGACTTAGAAAGAAAAGGAGAGCTGCACACACATCAGCGCTCACTGCTCTGTGCTCTGTGACTGTAGATGGAACCAGCCGCCTCATGTTCCTGCCATAACTTCTTTAACACTGTGATGAGCTGGACCCCAGAGTGTGGCCCAAACAGACATCCCCTTTAAGTTGCTCCTGTCAGATAGTTTGTCGTAGCAACAACTGCCTAATGCAGTTCTCCTACTTCAACCTTTCAAGTTCTGGGATTATAGATGCTGGCTACCATACGGGGCCTTCACTAAGAACCTCGTGTCTTTTTTCACCTGTTTCATTTTTCTTACCTTTGGATTTCCTCTCTTCCAGGACATTTTCTTCTAACAACCTGAATCCTGAGCCATCTGGTTCCACTGCCCAAATCTAGTGAGTTAGAATCAGACTCTGATCCATGTCACACATTCTCTGAAGCTTCCACTGCTGAGTGCAGGCCACCCTGAGCTACCTCACACACATTTATTTATTCATTTGTTTTTTGTTTTTTGGGGTTTTTTTGAGTCAAGATCAGGCTTCATTCTGTAGCCTCAACTGAGGAATGGATACAGAAAATGTGGTACATTTACACAATGGAGTACTACTCAGCTATTAAAAACAATGAATTCATGAAATTTTTAGGCAAATGGATGGAACTAGAAAATATCCTGAGTGAGTTAACCCAATCACAAAAGAACACACATGGTATGCACTCACAGATAAGTGGATATTAGCCCAAATGCTCGGAGTACCCAAGATACAATTCACAAAACACATAAAGCTCAAGAAGAAGAAATACCAAAATGTGGGTGCTTCAGTCCTTCTTAGAAGGAGTAACAAAATACTCATAGGACCAAGTAAAGAGACAAAATGTGCAGCAGAGATTGGAGAAAAGGCTGTCTGCAGACTGCCCTATCTGGGTATCCAGCCCATGTGCATTTACCATATGCAGGCACAGTTGTGGACGTCAAGAAGTGCATGCTGACAGGAGCCTAATATACCTGTCTTCTGAGAGGCTCTGCCAGAGGCGGATGTTTGCAGCTAACCATTGAACTGGTCATGGGGTCCCCAATGGAGGAGGTAGAGAGAAGACTGAAGGGGCTGAAGGAGCTTGTGGCCCCATTGGAAGAACGACAATATCAACCAACCAGAGCTCCCAGGCCTGGGAATGTGCTTGGAGGGACCCGTGGCTCCAGCTGTATATATAGTGGAGGATGGCATTGTTGGGCATAGGTGGGAGAGGAGGTTGGTGGTCCCGTGAAGGCTGGATGCCTCAGTGTGGGGGGATTCAAAGATGGAGAGGGGGGAATGGGTGACTGGGTAGGGGCAAATCCTCATAGAAGTAGCAGAAGAGGGGACAGGATAAAGGATTTCTGGGAAGGGGTGTGGAATGCGGAAAGAGGATAATGGCTGAAATGTAAATAAGTAAAATATTCAATAAAAAAAGATAAAAGTAAAAAAAAAAAGCTGCTGCTTTCTGCTTCTTTCTGGGGCTGGAGCATGGCCCCCTTATTCTATTAATAACCTTTTGTTTTCCAACTCCCTCACTACCTAAGCTTGACTGTCCTGGAACTTGCTCTTTAGATTGACCCTAAACTGAGAGATCTGCATGACTCTGTCTCCTGGGATGAAAGGTGTGTGCCACCACACCTGGACTTAAGTCTTTCTTCACCTAGAACTTGCTCTGTCACAGGCTAGCCTTGAACTCAGAGATCTGCTTGGCTTTGTCTACTGGGATTAAAAGTGTGTACCACCATGTCTGAACCTAAATTTAGCTGGGTATGATCTTGCCCCAAAGTTCCACTCCCTTAATCTGTTATCTCCTAGAACATAGAATTCAGCTACATTCTACGTCCTGGTGGCCCTTTTATACTTGAACCATATATTTTGTGTTTTTCCTTTCTCAGCTTGCTCTTTTTCATTAAAATGCTCTTTATAAGAGTAAACTTGCCGGGCTGTGGTGGCACACGCCTTTAATCCCAGCACTTGGGAAGCAGAGGCAGGCAGACTTCTGAGTTCGAGGCCAGACTGGTCTACAGACAGAGTGAGTTCCAGGACAGCCAGGGCTACACAGAGAAACCCTGTCTCGAAAAACCAAAAAAAAAAAAAAGAGTAAACTTTAGTAGCCACCCAATAGAATTTATACTGGGCTGTTTTGAGAATTCCTTTGTCAAAGCAAGCAATCTAAGTCTCTTTATCTTAGCCTCAGGCAGACCCTAGACAATGGCAAAAAGCAGTCACATTCCTCACCAAAATATCACAAAAGCAGTCTCTAGGACACATACTAAAATTCTTCTCCACTGAAGCCTCTTGGGACAAATCTACACAGTGCAAATCACTCTCAGCAACAAAGTCTTCCATATTCCTACTAGGTTGGCCCATTAAGCCCCACTTAGAGGATTCTACTGCTTTTCAAATCCAAAGTCCCAAAATCCACATTCTTCCAAACAAAAGCATGGTCAGATCTAGCACAGCAATACCCCAGTCCCCAACTTCTATCTTAGTTAGGGTTTTACTGCTATGAACAGACACCATGACCAAGGCAAGTCTTATAAGGACATCATTTAATTGGGGCTGGCTTACAGGTTCAGAAGTTCAGTCCATTATCATCAAGGTGGAAGCATGGCAGCATCCAGGCAGGCATGGTACAGGGGAAGCTGAGTGTTCTAGAGACCAAACCTATCTTATTTTATCTTGGAACCAGGCTCTATCTTTAAAAAAAAATAATAAATAAATAAATAAATAAATAAATAAATAAATAAAAAAGCCTGAGAACTTGGCCTGCAGCTGAACCCAAGCTGCACTCAAGTACCAGGAAGGACCTCACAGCTTGTCCTTGGCCAGAGTTGCCCCCTAGCTACTTCCTAGCAACAGTTTGTTAATGATCAGCCTAATCGTTTCAGATGTACTTTCTTTCAGACCATTAGTGATTATATACAGTCTTGCTTCAGAGCACCCACCTGTTGGCTTACAATAGACATTCCGTTAGATATTTGCCTGGCTGGAGCCTCCCTCCCTTACTTCCATTTCCTATAAAACCTTTTCTCTATGAGAGTTTGGGGCTGCTTCACCAAACTGTCCAGTGGGGCTAGCAGTAAGTAAGCCTAAATTCCAGTTTATAATAAAGAGACCCTAATATGTTTACACCAAAACAAAAAACTCTTTGGTGGTCTTTTAAGATTCACAAATGCCTCCTAGCACAACAGTTCTACATCTTGTTCTGAAGGCAACAGAAGAAGACTGGCTTCCAGGCAGCTAGGATGAGGGTCTTAAAGCTCACACCGAAAGTGACACACTTCCTCCAACAAGGCCACACCTACTCCAACAAGGCCACACCTCCAAATAGTGCCACTCCCTCCTTATCCAAGAATATTCAAACTACCACAGAGATGAAAGCACTGGGAACCCCTGGTCCATGGGTCAGATAATGAGAAGGCCTGGATGATCCTCCAGATGGTCTTCTACACCCAGACCACTCAACCTGTCGAGGACTGTGGGAAGTAAAGTAACCACTCTGCCATCAATATGTGCCAGTCCCCTGATGTGCTCATGAGCAGCCCAGCAGTCTTCTCCAAACCTGCATCTTAGTAACAAGAAGGCCAGGCAGCCCTACCCTTAGGAGCTGGGCAGTGGAGAAAAGAGGTCAGAGGAAGGAAGGGCTAAGAAGGGGGCATGAGGAGCTTAGGGGGCTACCTCAGAGAGAAGCAGAGTTTTTGTTGTAAGCAAGACTTTTTCATAAGTAGGAGACTTGAAGATTGATTTAAGAAACGCTGATTGGAACCAGCCCAACTTGAGACCCATCCCATGAGCAAGCACCAATCCCTAACGCTATTGATGATGCTCTGCTATGCTTGCAGACAGGAGTATCTTGTCCTCTGAGAGGCTCCACCCAGCAGCTGACTCAGACAGATACAGACAGCCACAGCCAAACAGTGGATGGAGCTTGGGAACTCTTAGGGAAGAGTAGGGGGAAGAATTGCAGGCCTCAAAGGGGATAGGAAACCCATGGGAAGACTAACAGAGTCAAGTAACAAGGACCGCTGGGGTTCCCAGAGTCTGAACCAACCAAAAAACATACATGGGCTGGACCTAGGCCTCCCCACACATATGTAGCAGATGTGCAGTTTGGTCTTCATGAGGGTCCCAAACAACTGGAGCAGGCCCAGCCCAAAAGCTGTTGCCTGTACATGGGATATGTTCTTCTTGCTGAGCTGCCAGACTTGAATTGCCGGGGGTGGGGGGTGTCCAGGGGGGTCCCACCTGCTTAGAGGAGATAAGGAAGAGGGATGGAGGGAGAACTGTGGGAGGGGTGACCAGGAAGTGGACAGTGAGCAGGATGTAAAGTGAATGTGTTTTTAAAAATTAATTAATTTAAATTTTAAAAATAAACACTGATTGGAGGAGGTAACTGCAGACAGGAAGACATATATCGTTTCTAAGCAGTTGGCTTTTCAACTGCTCTGGAGCCATGATGATTCTTCAAAGGCAGCGTGTTATAGCTTCAGCTTTTATCCTATGTGCTCACTGGACATGAGACTAAAACGTCAGGAAATCAAACATGGTCTTGCCTGCCAGATAGTTTGGGTCAAAGAGCATGTCGCTGGTGACAGTGGTTCCCCAAGCCCATCAAATCAAAACAAGCATCTCGTGTTGGAGAGAGAGAAGGCCTGTGATGTCCTAGTAAATCATGGGGAGACAAGCCTCCCTCCTTCTGTTCCCAAGACTTAGTGCTGATACCCCAGGCTACCTCCTCTCATGGCAGAGCTCACTGCAGTTGCACAACCTAGCTTCTCTCATGCATGGTATGTGAAGGGGCTCCTTTAACTAAATGCACAAGGCTGTGGTGTAGCTCTGTGATAGGTGCTTGCTTAGCATGTGAAAGACTCAACTCAAACTTCAGCACCACAAAAGCATAAGTAAAAATTAACAAAATAAATAAATAAATAAATAAATAAGACCGGGCAGTGGTGGCGCACACCTTTAATCCCAGCACTTGGGAGGCAGAGACAGGTGGATTTCTGAGTTCGAGGCCAGCCTGGTCTACAGAGTGAGTTCCAGGACAGCCAGGACTATACAGAGAAACCCTGTCTCAAAAAAACCAAAACCAAAACCAAAACAAACAAACAAACAAATTAACAAACAGAAGTCCTAGGCTTTCTCATCCAAAGATTGACTTTTTTATATTCAAATCCCATGACTGAGATCCCTCAACAACAGCCATGTGTTATTCTCAGTGAGGTGCTTCTATTAGCTAACCCAGTGCAGCTTGGCTTGGCCCTAATTCAGTAAAGTTTATTCAACTTTTGCTCTTCAAAAGGAGAGAAGCAACAAGATGGTAAATGTGGTAAATGTGTAAGCTATCGAGCCTGACAAATTCAATCTCCAGGACCCATATGGTGGAAGAACCAACTCCTGAAAGTTGTGCTTTGACCTACACACACACACACACACACAAATAAATAAATAAATAAATAAATAAATAAATAAATAAATAAATAAACAAATGCAAAAAAAATTAAGACTGCTTCTGCATTTGCTCTCGGGAACCCTGAAGCCATTATCTAAGAAACAAGGCTGTGTGCAGGCACTGCATGCAACCCGTGACCCAAAATCTATATGGAGAAAGGGAACCCATCCCCAAGCACCTTGCTGACCTCAGTTCCATCTGATCTACTGACCACCCACTGACCATCAAGACCAGGAGACCTGCCAAGTGAGTTCAGCTGTTACAACAACCCTTGCTGTTCAGACACCTACAATCAGCATTAACCCATGAATGTAAACACAAACCTGAAGAAGCACTTTAGCTGGAACAACACTTAGGAGCCTATGTCTTCCCTGGTTACAGGCCTCTGTCTAAGTCCCCAGTACAGATGTAAATCTCCCCCTGTGGAATGAATGGGGCCTTAAGTCCCATGAGAAACTTGGTTCACCTCATGCCACTGTTGCCGAAGCACATCTTGCCTAGCACTCCCATCTTGAAACACGCAGGATCTAAGTTGAGTGGGACTTTGGGCAAGACACCCTTGTTTAGTCGACATTACAGACCCAGACTACTGCAGCCCTTTCCCAATCAGCTTGGTGGGAGGCATCTCTGCCTTATCCAACCATAAAGCTCTCAAGAGCTGCAGAGTTGCACATGGCTCCTTGTACCTCATGTGAACTAACGCCTTGTGCTGGCGCCTTTGGATGCACTCACATGTTTCCTTTCCCACTGGCTTTCCAAATCTGCAAAATAGTCAGAAGCTAGGAGTGTATCATCTGTACGATCAGACCTTTCCCAAGAGGACTGGTGGGACAAGTCAACACCCTGAACCAGTATCCCCAAATAAATAGTGAGGAAAACATGACAACCATGGCAAAGCACTCGGGAAGTCTGTTAGCATTTGCTGCCATCAGTTCTGTCAGTGATCACAGAAGTTCATAACTATGGAGATGCTAAAGTCACACACAAGCAAGATCTAATACAGCCTGGAAAGACTCCAGCCACTGGTATCTACTGTTCCCTCAACAGATCAATGTTGGGCACAATATCGTGAGTAGGAAGCATAAACTGTTGGATCTCCCCAACCCTCAGTGTAGGCATATATCTTCAACCTCCTTTCTAGCCCATCACCCACCAGAGATAGTGGAAAAGAAAAGTTAGGATACAGGTGAAGTGAACCAGTTTAGAAATAGTACTTTGGGGGCTATTCCAATCTTCATTGTTCTCAGTCCGGTCCACAAGCAAATGACACCAAACACGAACCAGCAGCTGCAGTCCAGTCCGCTTGGTAGACCTCACACAAGAATCAGCAACAGCAGTTCAATCCAAAAGAAACTGGGAGGCTCGCCAATGCAAACGAGTCTGCAGAGTGGCAAGAAGCCACAGAAACCTCTGGAGAAGTTCTTTGGTGAGTTTCTCTCTGTGACATCGCCACAAGTGAAGCTCAGCAACGGAGTGTGAGGAGAACCAGCGCGTGCATCCTGTCAAGAAAGACTAACGAGGTAGAGCGAGGTTCACTAGCGCTTGAGCCCCCACTGTCTGCGAGACCGTATTTATATTCTTTCTAAACACCACATGTGCTTTCACCTCTTTACTATAGCAAACACCCTTTCACTTGTGTACCCAGCAAAACAGCATTTGACATACTAGCTTCCCAAAGAGACCAGAGGCTCCCACTCCTCCTCAGTCCCTCCACTCCATGAGCTGTATTCTCCACCCTGATGAACCCGGTGGGGCTGGATCAAGCTGCTCATCCCTATAAACGCCCAAGGAGGATGAAGTCCTCAGGCTTTAAAGCCTTCCAGAAGCTTCTTAGCACAAACTTTGGCTTTCTGCCAATTTTTCCCTGAGAAAAAAACTTCACAGTTTTGCAGCTCATCACAAGTCTTGCCTTTGAATAACCCAGACAGACCTCTTCCTCGGCATTGCTTCCGTCTTATCTCTTCTAGGTAGCGCTCCCATATTACAGACATGTTTTACATGCTGGTCTGACTCACTCAGATTAATCGAAGCCCTTCCTACTTTGTAAACATTCTTTGTCACCAAAGGTCTCAGCAAAGTTGCGAAAGCTCTATGCCAGTCTTGCTGACCTTGATGACCCAATTCCTCTATAAGTCTCTGGTGAATACCATCTTCCCAGGCCCTGTGAACTGAGCACAATATAGCGTTTCCCTCATATCTAATCTCCTCAGTACTATCTGTCCCTCCTCTATAGTCCTCCTGCCCCTATAGCCATAGTAGGTATCTGATGACCTGTTCTGGCTTTCTTGGGCACACAATGCGACATACATTCACACAGACACACATATATACATAAAAGTTTAACATCTTTATAATGTAAAAATCTATAGTTTAAAAAGTTTACAGTACTTAATCAGAACCTTTGTACAAGGTTGATACGTGCACATTTTTATTTTCCACAAGCTATTTATTACATTAAGCTTGTTTTCTCATCACTTGCTCAATCTTTCAGGCTCCAAGTTCAATCCACACTTCTTTTTTTTTTTGGATGTTTTATTTACATTTCATATGTTGTCCCCTTACCCCATCCCCCAACCACCCCGGAACCCCCA
>NW_021604566.1:438066-444111 GCF_004785775.1 Grammomys surdaster
TCACTCAGGATGATAATTTCTAGTTCCATCCATTTACCTAGGAACCTCTCGAATTCATTGTTTTTAATAGCTGAGTAATACTCCATTGTGTAAATATACCACATTTTTTGAATCCATTCCTCAGTTGAAGGACATCTGGGTTCTTTCCAGCTCCTGGCTATTATAAATAAGGCTGCTATGAACATAGTTGAGCATATGTCCTTGTTATATGTTCGAGCATCTTCTGGGTATATGCCTAGGAGTGGTATAGCTGGATCCTCAGGTAATGCTATGTCCAATTTTCTGAGGAACCGCCAGACTGATTTCCAAAGTGGTTGCACCATCTTGCAATCCCACCAACAATGGAGGAGTGTTCCTCTTTCTCCACACCCTCACCAGCATCTACTATCACCTGAGTTTTTAATCTTAGCCATTCTGATTGGTGTGAGATGGAATCTCAGGGTTGTTTTGATTTGCATTTCCCTGAAGACTAAGGATTATGAACATTTCTTTAGGTGCTTCTCAGCCATTCGAGTTTCTTCCATTGAAAATTCTTTGTTAAGCTCTATACCCCATTTTAGATTGTTTATCTGATCCTGATTTAACTTTGGTACCTGGTATCTGTCTAGGAAGTTGTCCATTTCATCCAGGTTTTCCAGTTTTGTTGAGTATAGGCCTTTGTAGTAGAATCTGATGATTTTTTTAATTTCTTCAGTTTCTGTTGTTATGTCTCCCTTTTCAGTTCTGATTTTATTAATTTGGATACTGGCTCTGTGCCCTCTGGTTAATCTGGCTAAGGGTTTATCTATCTTGTTGATTTTCTCAAAGAACCAGCTCCTGGTTTTGTTGATATTTTGTATTGTTCTTTCTGTTTCTATTTCGTTGATTTCAGCCCTGAGTTTGATTATTTCCTGCCTTCTACTCCTCCTGGGTGTATTTGCTTCTTTTTGTTCTAGACCTTTTAGTTGTTCAGTCAAGCTGTTAGTGTGTGCTCTCTCCAGTTTCGTTTTGTAGGCACTTAGAGCTATGAGTTTTCCTCTTAGCACTGCCTTCATGGAGTCCCACAAGTCTTGGTATGATGTGTCCTCATTTTCATTGAACTAAAAAGTCTTTAATTTCTTTCTTTATTTCTTCCTTGATCAAGTCATCATTGAATAGAGAGTTGTTCGGTTTCCATGTGCACGTGGGTTTTCCATTGGTTTTGTCATTATTAAAGACCAGTCTTAGTCCGTGGTGATCTGATAAGATGCAAGGGATTATTTCAATCTTTTTGTATCTGTAGAGGCCTGTTTTGTGACCAATTATATGTTCTATTTTGGAGAAGGTACCATGAGGTGCTGAGAAAAAGGTATATTCTTTTGTTTTAGGATGAAATGTTCTATAGATGTCTGTTAAGCCCATTTGGTTCATAACTTCTGTTAATGTCAAAGTGTCTTGGTTTAGTTTCTGTTTCCATGATCTGTCCATTGCTAAGAGTGGGGTGTTGAAATCCCCCACTATTATTGTGTGAGGTGTAATGTGTGTTTTTAGCTTTAGTAAAGTTTCTTTTATGTATGAAGGTGCCCTTGCATTTGGAGCATAGATGTTCAGAATTGAGAGTTCACCTTGGTAGATTTTTCCTTTGATGAGTATGAAGTGTCCTTCCTTATCTTTTTTGATTAATTTTGGATGAAAGTCGATTTTATTTGATATTAGAATGGCTACTCCAGCTTGTTTCTTGGGATCATTAGCTTGGAAAATTGTTTTCCACCCTTTTATTCTGAGGTAGTGTCTGTCTTTGTCACTGAGGTGCGTTTCTTGTATGCAGTAAAATTCTGGGTCTTGTTTGTGTATCCAGTCTGATAGTCTGAGTCTTTTTATTGGAGAATTGAGACCATTGATATTAAGAGATATTAAGGAAAAATGATTGTGGCTTCCTGTTATTTTTGTTATTAGAGGTAGAATTATGTTTGTATAGTTATCTTCTTTTGGGGTTGTTGGAAGATTACTTCCTTGCTTTTTCTAGGTTGTAGTTTCCCTCCTTGTGTTGGTGTTTTCTGTCAATTATCCTTTGAAGTGCTGGGGTTGTGAGAAGATATTGTGCAAATTTGGTTTTGACATGGAATATCTCGGTTTCATCATCTTTCGTGATTGAGAGTTTTGCTGGGTATAGTAGTCTGGGCTGGCATTTGTGTTCTCTTAGGGTCTGTATGATGTCAGTCCAGGCTCTTCTGGCTTTTATAGTCTCTGGTGAGAAGTCTGGTGTAATTCTTATAGGTCTGCCTTTATATGTTACTTGACCTTTTTCCCTTACTGCTTTTAGTATTTTTTCTTTGTTTTGTGCATCTGATGTTTTGATTATTATGTGCCGGGAGGTATTTCTTTTCTGGTCTAGTCTATTTGGTTTTCTGTAGGCTTCTTGTATGTTTATGGGCATCTTGTTCTTTAGGTTAGGGAAGTTTTCCTCAATAATTTTGTTGAAGATATTTACTGGCCCTTTAAGTTGGGAATCTTCATTCTCATCTATACCTATTATCCTTAGGTTTGGTCTTCTCATTGTGTCCTGGATTTCCTGGATGTTTTGAGTTAGGAGGTTTTTTGCATTTTGCATTTTCTTTGACAATTGTGTCAATATTTTCCACCGTATCTTCTGCATTTGAGATTCTCTCTTCTATCTCTTGTATTCGGTTGGTGATGCTTGCGTCTATGACTCCTGATCTCTTTCTTAGGTTTTCTATCTCCATGGTTGTCTCCCTTTGAGCTTTCTTTATTGTTTCTATTTCCATTTTCAGATCCTGAATGTTTTTGTTTAATTCCTTCTTTGTGTTTTCTTGCATTTCTTTAAGGGATTTCTGTGATTCCTCTTTAAAGGCTTCTATCTGTTTACTTGTACTCTCCTGTATTTCTTTAAGGGAGTTACTTATGTCCTTCTTATAATCCTCTATCATCATCATGAGAAGTGATTTTAATTCTGAATCCTGCTTTTCAGGTGTGATGGGGTGTCCAGGGCTTGCTATATTGGGAGAACTGGGTACTGATGATGCCAAGAAACTTTGGTTTCTGTTGCTTATGTTCTTGCGCTTGCCTTTCGCCATCTGGTTAACTCTAGTGTTACCTGCCCTCACTGTGTAAGACTGGAGTCTGTATTTCTAGTTATCTTGCTTGTTGCAGAGCTACTCCGAGTCCAGATGTCTCTGTGGTCTTATGCTCCTAATCTCCTGGGTGGAAGAGCTCCTGGGACTCAGGCCACCTCTTGGATCTGGAAATCCTTCTGCTCTGGGTCCAGTGGTTCCTCTAGGATGGCTCAGGATACGATGTCTCCCAAGTGCAAACCACCTTGGTGTCTGCTGCTCTGAGTGCAGTGGCTCTTCTAGGATGGCTCAGGATTCAGTATCTCCACAGGAGCAGACCAACTTTGTGTCTGCCCCAGCCCAAAGGACCAGGCAGGGGTGGAAGGGAAGTGGAATTCCAGAGGAGCTGGGTTTGGGTAGCTGGTTTGTCCTGAATGTCCCTGGCTCCCAGATGTATCTCTGGGGCTTAGAGAGTGAGATGGAGTTCTTACCAGCTGCTCTGAGTGCAGTGGGTCCTCTAGGATGACTCAGGATTCAGTATCTCCACAGGAGCAGACCAACTCTGTGTCTGCCCCAGCCCAAAGGACCAGGCAGGGGTGAAAGGGAAGTGGAATTCCCAATCCACACTTCTTGAACAAGACTTATTTGCATTTAGTGTGTGTGTGTGTGTGTGTGTGTGTGTGTGTGTGTGTTATATGTGTACCACAACTTGCAGGAGTTGGTTCTTCTTCACCATGTGGGTTCCAGGGGTGAACTCAAGTCATCCAGCTGGGTGGCAGGCACATCTGGCTACTGAGCCAACTCACTGACCCAAACAAAAGATCTGTCCTGACCTTAAAACAATTTTAATAAGGTTAATCTACAAATATATTCCAGAATCGTTTTCTAACATGGTAAACAAAAGAACACATAGTCTTTGGGGATCTGTGGAGCTCTGAAAAGGTTATTGGTGGCTGCTCCTTTTTTCCAGTGGTTGCCTTTTCACACTTGTAAAACTTGGCCCTTCCCAGATGATTTATCTTAACTTTAGAAATCATTGGGTTCAGGAAACAGAAATGTCTGTTCCTACTCAGAGTCATATGAAAGGGTCACCCTCTCTGCTTCATGTTTTTTTCACACTGGCTACTTGAAAGACTATTTCATTTTTCATTCTGACTTCACACTTAATAAGCATGATTAAAATTCAAAATAACAACTTTGTTTTCTTAAAATTACACAATTAGTATTGAAGGAAAATATATACTACATAAAATTATTGTCCAAGATAAATGGTTGGGGTTAGAGTTTTTGTTTGGCATTTGTTTTCTGCTCTTCTATAAAGAACGACAAAGAAAAATCTTCAAAATAACCTCAATTAATGTTTCCTTTGGTGATGGCTCACTCCCCTGTTGACTTTCCAACAATCCCTCTCAGAAAGAGAAGTCTCTTTCTATTGATTTAATAAACAAGATTTCCAAACCCACACTGAATCACCTGATGAGTTTTAAGAGTAGACTTTCATTATCATTTCATTATCACTGTCTTAGTCAGTGTCCTATTGCTGTGAAGAGACACCATGACCAAGGCAATTCTTATTAAACACACACACTTACTTGCTTACAGTTTCAGAAGTTCAGTCCATTCTCATCATGGTGGGGGCCACGGTGCCATGCAGGCAGACAAAGTGCTGGAGAAGTAGCTAAGATTTATAGATCTGGATTTGCAGGCAGCAGGAAAAGAAAAGATACTGAGCCTGACTTAGGCCTTGAAGCTTTGACCTTGAAACCTCAAAGCCCCCACTTACCCTAGTCTTCCAACCCTTGTGACATACTTCCTCCAAAAAGGCCATACCTCTTAATCCATTCAAATAGTGTCACTTCCTGGTGACCAAGCATTCAAATCTATGAGCCTATGAGGGCATTTTTATTCAAATCACCACATATCCTGTTGACAGATGTACAAGATTCACAATATTGATACAACTGTCTGACTTTGTTATATGACTGACTTTGTTATATGTCTGACTTTGAATAATGTTAGATATCACACTCCTTACATCAGGGCCAATTCTAGTAGAATCAGAAACATAAACAGGAAAAAGAATTTACAAAAAGCAGCCATGGTACTAGTGAGTATCTGCAATTGTAACATTTGGGGGTAGAGACAGGTTGTCATAATTGGCTACATAGTAAATTCAAGTCAACTTTGTCTCAAAACAACAAAAAATAAGAAAAACAGGAGGAGGACATTGAAGGGAAGGGAGAAATTACAAGGAGATATGAGGCCTCCTATTTATAATAGTAGATTAGGTAGTTCAACCAACTATCCTGCTGAGAACAAAGTAAAATGTTTAATCACATACTGTAGGAACAAATTATCCTATGCCTTAGTACTTACTAATGGGAAATTATAATGTATATTCACATAAGGGCTATCCCACAGATGTTCACAGCAACTGTATTTGCACGAGCCTCAAATGAGAAACAATTCGAGTGTCCACCAGCAGGTAAGTTGTCAGATAAACTGTGCATGCTATTCCACGGAATACTACTACACAGCAGAAAGGCGTGAACTACTGCTTTGTGCAGGAACACAGATAAATTTGGATATAATTTACTCTGAGTAAAAGAAGCTAGGCAAAAAAGAGCTAATAGGGTAGAGATTGTTTCTAGAAATTCCTAGGGGATACAAACAAATCAGTTGTTACCTAAGGATGGGAATTAGGATGAAACATATGGTAGAAAACCAAAAGCCACAGTGTAGAGGAATGTTAATCCATCAACATGGCTGCTCTGGCAAGAGATCAGGTCCAAAGACCTCCTAGTTCTGTGTGGTCTGGCTGGGATGTAGACACACCTTTAGTACACGCCTTTAATCACAAACAATGTAGGTATGGTTAGTTTGTAGAAGGAAGCAGCCCTGTTTGGAAGTGATGTCTAGTTGGAGGGCAGTTCAGTGAGTAAAGTCAGGCAGTTCTGTCCAGTCAGTTCAGTGGAGTGGAGTGGAGTGGAGTGGAGTGGAGTGGAGTGGAGTGGAG
>NW_021604566.1:444121-459311 GCF_004785775.1 Grammomys surdaster
AGTGGAGTGGAGTGGAGTGGAGTGGAGTGGAGTGGAGTGGAGTGGAGTGGAGTGGAGTGGAATGGAGTGGAGTCAGTCAGTTGGAAGTCAGCCCAGGAGGCTTCGGTTTTGTTCAGTTTGTGCAGCAGAGGCACATATGGAGAATAAGGAGCCAGAAGATTAGAACAAGTTGTCAGAGTTAGTTTAAGGCCAAGCAGAGCAATTCAGTCAGAAGCCGACAGAAGTCAATTTGAATCAGTCCGCTTGGAGAGAAGTTTGACCCAGAACAGCTGAGATGAACCAGCCAGCCAAAGTTCAGAAAGAACTAGAAATAGTGAGCTTATACAGCAGTGAGCCACCAAGACAACATTTACATCAGGTGAATAAGTTATATTTACACCAGAGGGATAAATTTGTAGAGTGATGAATATATTAATTCTATCAATTACTTATGGTTAAATATATGTGTCAAAACTCACATTCTGAAAATATGTTAGACACTAAAGAAGACTATGAAGAATGACACAGACATGATCCAGGAGAAGACCAGGAGGCACACTGGAACATGATGCTCTGTCTCCATTTGTAAAGCCTTTAAATGTTTATCTTAAAAGGAAGGAGTCCTGGGGCCAGCCGGATGGCTCACGGATGGCTCAGCGGGTAAAGGTGCTTGCCAATAAGTCTGAAGATCCAAGTTCAATGCTTGGATGATGGAAAGAGAGAAGTGATTCCCACAGCTGTCTTCTGACCTCCACACAATCACTGTGGCACAAATGCACACACACACACACACACAAACACACACACACACATACATACATACACACACACACACACATGTACAAAATAAATGTTTAGAAGAAAGAATACTGAAAATGAGTAGGCCAAAATGTCCAACTTAAAAATTTTTGAAGACCACAACGAGTAAGGAAGGCATTCATGGCAGAATGGCTTAAGACAGGCTCAGTCTTGTTTATGAAATAAAAAAGGAGGAGAGGCAGAGAGCTTTTGGGACTGTTTGGCAGGAATATGACATTGGCCAAGGACTAGGAAGTAGGCTTCAAGCAGGAATCTGACATTAGGCTGCAACAAAGAAGTAATTTCTGGCAGAAATCTAAATCTTAGGCTAGAACAAGGAAGTAGGCTTCAGACATGAATATGACTTTGGAATAGGACAGGGAAGTAGGCTCAGATATTTTGGTCATCCTGATAAGCCCTTAGAAACAGTGATCATGCCGGACAGTGGTGGCGCACATCTTTAATCCCAACACTTGGGAGGCAGAGACAGGCAGGTCTCTGAGTTCGAGGCCAGCCTGGTCTACAGAGTAAGTTCCAGGACAGCCAGGGCTACACAGAGAAACCTTGTCTTGAAAAATAAAAAAATAAAAACAGTGATCACGGGAGTGTTCATGGAACTATCTTTACTGTCTTGCTTGTTCCTTGACTATTTGCACCTACTGTATTGCTAGTTCCTCAACCTAGAACTTACCTTAATACTTGCATGTAATTAAAATGGTACAAAAGCAAAAAGGAGGAGGGAGGATGGGATAGGGGATTTCTAGGGAGGGGAAACAGGAAAAGGGGATGGCATCCGAAATGTAAATAAATAAAATATCCAAAAAAAAAAAAAACATTTTGAAGAACAATATTACAACAAACCAAAAGAAACATAAAGAATGAAAAAATAAAAATTACAGAAACCAATGAACCAGAAAATAATAATTAACCAAAAAAACTAAATGTTTATTGAAAAGGGGAGTGGGGAGCCTAGTGAAACAGACTCTGGGAATTATTATCCTGAGATAAGTAGAATGACTTGAAAGAAGACAATAAAGTAGGGAAGAATTCTGAAACTACATTGTTTTGTGATATAAAAACTGAAACCCTTAAGGAAAAACTGAATTTAAATTTTCTGTACAGATGTAGCAGATGTGCAGCTTGGTCCTCATGTGGGCCCTGAACAACTAGATCAGGGACTGTGGATCTTGAACACCTAGAGCCAGGGCTATCCCAAAAGCTGTTTCCTGTCTGTGGATATGTTCCTCCAACTGAGCTGCCTTGTCTGGACTCAGTGGGAGAGGATGTGCCTAGTGTCATGTAGACTTTTTGTGCCTGGGTGGGGGGAATACCGAGGGGGATCCCCACCCACTCAGAAGGGAAGGAAAGGGGAGAAGGGAGGGAGTGTGGGAGGGAGTGACCAGGAGGGGGGAAGTAAGAGAGACGTGAAGTGAATAAGTAAAAGTAATAACAACTTTTTTAAAAAATTAAATTTCAGTGCATCACCCCACATACTACAACACTAAGGCACTGGTGCACTAGAGGCATGGCAGATATGGGGGCAACCAGTTGCTCTCTGATTGGATAAGAGCCTGCTCCACAGGAGGGATGTCATAGCTGGTACTGTAAACCTTGTCAAAATCCTATGACTGGGGAGATCACAGGCCCTCGTGAGGATCCTGATATTAATTGTTTTGCTAAATGGTTAAGCTGTCAAACTGCATTCTGAGCGTTGATGTTTAAATCCATAGATTTGCATTGCTTTCCGTGTGTCAGAGAAGCTTCTTCCAGCACTGGGTGATGGCTAATGCCGACTTATAATAGGTCAAAGGACCAAGTATGAATAACCGTGTGTTCTGCTGTGAATATATCATCTATATTAACATCCCAGCAGCCAAGGCCTGGGGAACTTTGCAGAAGAGGAGGTAGAAAGAGTGTAAGAGGCAGAAGATGGAGGGGCTCTGTGAAATGATGGTTTGTGTACAAGACCAGGCTGTGGCATGCAACTGCAGTTACTTGCAGAAGACCTGCACATGATCAAGCCAGTCAAACTTTCAGTACTGGGGGGAAAGGGAGCATGCCAGAGAGATAGCCCAGTAGTAAAGAGCATTGTCTGCTCTCACAGAGGATCTGAGTTCAATTCCCGGCACCTACATACTGGTTCACAACTATCCGCAGCTCTAGTTACAAAGGATCCAATTCCCTCTTCTGGCCTCTGTGGCCACAAGGTGTGCAGGTGACACACAGACAGAACTGCAAGCAAAATACCCACACACATAAAATAAACATTTAATTTAAAATGAATAAAAATTCTAGCATGAGTCAGAAAGAGACCTAGAGGTCCCATCCCATCAGATGGCTACAGGGAAAGAGAGTCCCTCTTCCTGGGGATGAAGACACTAGTAGGTGCTCATGCTCCAATGGAAGACATGAAGTTGGGAGGAAGATGAGGAACACTAGGAAGAATTAAAGGGACGTAGTGGTGAATTGTAGAACAAGAAATCCTACTCCCACAAGGTGTCTTTTGACCTCCAGGCACATGCCATGGTAAGCATGTGAGCACATTCACACATACATACACATACACACATATGCATGCACACACACACATGCACATGCATACACATGCATACACATGCACACACACAATGCACACTCATGCAAACGCATGCATATTCATGAACACATGCATGTACAAACATGCATACACACACATGCACACATGCATGCACACACACATACACACGGGCACTCACAATCTTCAGCATGAATGGGGGAGATGAATTCATTACTCCAATCTTCAGGATGGAATACTTTCTGAAGAAGGAATCAGGGTATATTCCCACATGTTTGTTACATTTTATTCCTTGATAACAAAAAAGATGTGAAGCAGTACTGTACGATGCTCTGTTTTCAAACATGGTGAGTGTGCAGCGTGTAGGGGAGACTCCTGTGGCCTTCGCTCTGGCCTTAGAAATAAACCTGCCTTACGAGAGAACAACAGGAGAAAAGTGCAACGGCATTTAACATGAGTTCTGCTCAGCACAGAGCTGAGCAGTTGTGCTGAGTGGAACAAAGAGGCAAGTAATAAGCATCACGAGGCAGAGGGGCAGGACTAGGGTTGGCGGTGGATGTCGTAAGTAGATGAAGGTGAGTGAATGAGGTCTGTTTGCACGCTACTTGTCTCCACTTCCCATCCTTGCAGACAAGAGTGATGTGCAAAGTGCTCCACACCTGTGATCCCAGCCCTTGTGAGGATGAAGTCAGCCCGCTGTATAGACCAAGTTCCTGGTGACCCAGCGCTACAACATCACCCTGTCCACTCCTCCACCCACAAAGGACAACACTCTTCTGTCTGCCATCAGGAGGATGTCTTTCACAAGGGAGTTTTAATTCCACTTTTAAGAACCACAGCAAAGGTTAAAGTGACCTTGTCACACCTGTTTCTCATGTGCCTTTAACTCAAAACGGTCAATGTGCCATCGTGACCTATTAGGGAAACAGACAGTGGTCTAACGGTGACATCGTTGATAAATGAGGCTGTGTGACCAAACGCATACAACCAGGAAGTGTAGACAGAAGCAACAGAGGGTTGTTAGTCGCCATCTCTATGGCACAGGCTTTACAGAGCCTGGACAGAAAAGCAACCAGGCCTGCTTTTGTCAGCTGCAATTTAAACACAATAACACAATTTACTCCTATTTATAGATGCTCCCCCAGCTTAGGAGTCCTTAAAGGTCTCCACACAGGCAGCAGCTGATGAGCTCTGTCTCCTTGGGGCTCAGATAAAGAGATCTTTATTGTCCGTGGTTGACAACTCAGCGGCTTGAGTCAGAGTCCGAGCAGGAGCATGTTACAGCGGTGCTGCAGAAAGAGAACCTTGGATTCTGTGCATATGGATTTGTTCCAAGGGAGACCTGGAAAGCCGTTGTGAGAAGCCATGGGCCAGAGCCAATCAGATCTTCAGAACACTCAGCCACACTCAGGGGAGATAAATATAGTTTTGAGCCCTGCAGAGGACCCCACCCTTATCTGAATTTGAATTTCAAAATGTTTGGCAACAGCTAGCCAGGACTTGCTTGTGTTTCCAGGTTTCTATGGATATTATCTGTGTTACACAGGACACCCTAAATAAATATCAGTTTAAATTTCACCTTTTATTCACTGGAAGCAAAATATAACGACACCTAACTTATATAGCAAATCTGAGAACACAAAATTACCTCATCAGCACTTAAAGCAAAGCAGAAGTTTTGAGTTGTGAGTGGTATCTTATGGGTGTGTCCAGAAAACAGGCCTATTCACCAAAGGAAATAAATTAACAAATTAGATTCCATGAAAAGTTCTAAGATTTGTGTGTAGAAAGGCAATTTCACCAGGCTGAAAGGGTAATCCACAGAATAAAAGGAAACTTTTGGAAATCATATAACCTGACGAGAGATTAGTATCCAGAATATATAGGGAACTAAGACTCAACAAAAATACACAAGGAAGGCCACGTCAAGCCTGGAATGGGTCTCCATTCCACCGCAAAAGGCTGAAGTCAAGACTAAGGCCGACTCCCGCGATGCGAGCTGAGCAGCGCCGAAGACAATGGCAGGCTCTGCGTTGGTGGCTCGGCTAGGTGTCTGGGGTATGAGGGTCCTACAAACCCAAGGCTTCAGCTCAGACTCCTCGGAGCATGGATACCGGTACTGGCTCCATCCGAGAAGCTGGTGAGGCCTTCGGAAAACGAGAGAAGGCTGAAAAGGATCGGTACTTCTAAGAGAAGACTAGAGAACATCTAGCTGCCCTGAAGAAACACCATGAAGATGAGATTGACCGCCACGCGAAGGAGATAGAGCATCTGCAGAAGCAAATTGAACGGCATAAGAAGTTTAAAAACCTAAAGAGTGATCACTAAATGCACGCAGTCAGTCCCTCACAGAGTGGCCCGTATTATTCCCCACTTCTGTGGAGACATTGTTTTGAATGATTAATATTTGGTCTGTGTGCTACTAACAGATAATAAATTATCACTAGGAAAAAAAAAAAGACTAAGGCCAATGTAAAGAGATACCAACTGAAATGCATAGGACAGACATATGTGCAGGCAAAACACTGCTTATATGTCAAATAAATAAATCTTAAAAAAAAAAAAAAAGCCAGGTGCCTTTAAGCTCAGCACTTGGGAGGCAGAGTCAGGTGGGATCTCCAGGTTCGAGGCCAGCCTGGTCTACAAAGTGAGTTCAGGTTACAGGACAGCCAGGGCTACACAGAGAAACCCTGTCTTGAAAACCACACACACACACACACACAAGCGAAATGACTAGGTCTGGAGAGATGGCTCAGGGGTTAAGTCCACATGCTGCTTTTGCAGAAGACCTGGGTTTAGTTCCCAGCACCTACATGATAGCTCACAACTATCTGTAACTCCAATTCAGGGGGTCAGACAAACTCTTCTGACCTTCAGGGGCACCAGGGACACATGAGGTGCCTTACATACATTGAAAAAAACATTCATATACATAAAATCGATATATAAATAAAATTAGAATAATTTAAATACTCCTTAAGAACAGACAAATCACTAGGTTTTTTAAAGTGCCTTTTCCAGCCTTGATATGTTAGCGTATGCCTGGTCTTGTAATACCTTGTCGTGCCATGTTTGGTTGATGTCCCCTGGGAGGCCTGCTCTTTTCTGAGGGAAGGGGTGATATCTGGGGAAGAGGGGCAGCAGGGGGAGAGGCTGAGGGTAGGAAAGGAGGACAAACTGCAGTTGGGATGTAAAATATGAGAGAAAAAGAAAAAAGGGAAGGAAAAAATGTAGGACTAATCATGTAAGTACTTGGTACCATTTTCTGACAATGTGGAAAGAACAGATTCCGTGTTGATACGATTGAGGAATCATTTCCTAAAACATTGATTCCTAACTCATTCCTCACACCAAAATTACCAACAGCAGAGCATGAGAAAATTAAAATAAGCATCTTTTAGTCTAGGTATTTTACAACAACAACAAATCCTCCAAGATAGCTTGTGATTTACTATTTGTTTAATTTTTCCATTTATCAATCCTGGAACTCACTCTGTAGACCAGGCTGGCCTCGAAGTCAGAAATCCACCTGCCTCTGCCTCCCAAGTGCTGGGATTAAAGGCGTGCGCCACTACTGCCTGGTTTATCCAGCTCATCTATGGAGCCCCTGCAGCATTAGCCACTGTGCAGGACTGTTTAAAGGCTCAACATATCCTGGGCCACCAATCACGTTTCTCCCGACAGCAGAGCCTTTCGTGGTTGGCTTACACTGTGAGCCACAATGAGGCAGTTCTTGCTGCTGCCAGAGGGGGCAGCAGACACAGCCTCTGTTAGACAAGTCTCATGGGCGTGTCCTCAAGCATAAGTAATGCAAATAAAACATGCATTTTGGTTTTTATTACTTATGGAATAAACATCGTCTGTTTGTTTTGTTTTCTATATTATTTGACAGTTGGAAATCCTTTAATAATTTTTACATAGAAAACAGAAAAATTATTACTGGAAGTCTCCTAAAACTATCACAGTCAAGTAGCAAACCATTCATTTTTATAAATGCTTGTAAAACTATGTGGATCTTACAGGAAAATCAGAAGTTGGTGATTAAGGTATTACTGATTCAATTTATACCAAGTTTTAAAAGGGTTGCTCAATTTTTTTATCATATTTTTGCTGATTATTTGGAAATTTCATATCAGGAAACCCAAGCACACACTCTTCCAAGTCCTCCCAGGTCTGCCTCCCATCACCCTTGTGACCTCCCCCCTACTCTCTGCAAGAAGGGGGTAAGCAAGTCCAATTTGTGTTGGCCATATACTTGTGTTAGAGCATAGTGAAACTCCCAGTGATCAGTCCCTTAAGAAAACTGAGGCCTAGAGCCTGACAAATACAGAGGCGGATGCTCACAGCTAACAATCAGACTGAACATGGGGTCCCCAATGGAGGAGTTAGAGAAAGGATTGAAGGAGTTGAAGGGGTTTGCAACCCCATAGGAAAAACAATATCAACCAACCATACCCCTCAGAGCACCCAGGGACTAAATCACCAACCAAGGAGTACACATGGAGAGACCCATGGCTCCAGCTACAGATGTAGCAGAGGATGGCCTTGTCAGGAATCAATGGGAGAAGAGGCCCTTGGTCCTGTAGAGACTCGATGCCCCAGTGTAGGGGAATGCCAGGGCGGTGAGGCAGGAGTGGGTGGTTGGGTAGGAAAGCATCTTCATAGAGGCAGGGGGAAGGGGGACAGGATAGGGGGTTTGCAGAGGGGAAATGGAGAAAGGGGATAACATTTGAGATGTAAATAAAATATCCAATAAAAAATTTTTTAAAAAAAGACAAAAGAAAACTGAATCCTTCCCCACCCTCATCCCGCCACCCAGAAGGCATGGCGAGCTTCACTTCAGTATCCTTTTCACAATTTTAAGAGTTCTCTGGTAGATTTCTGTCTAGGCTGTTACTATTTTGGGGGAAGGGGTGGGGATAAAAGTTGTCATGGAAGCCTTCTATGTCCCTCTTTCTCATCTGTGAGTCTGCCATCATCAATACCATGGCAAAAGTAGCTTCCTTGCCCTTTACAGTCAGCGGGAGCAGGGATCATGGGCCTAGACATGGTTTCTGGATTTAGAGGACCACAGACATCCACATGATCTCTGGCCCATGCTGGCCTTCAGCACGATCTCCAGTGGTAAAACAGACCACAGAGCCCTACTCACTTTTTATTTAATTAAATAACGTACTGCGTCTGGCCCTTCATCCACACAAAGAAATGTAAAACCCTGGCGATATAAAATGATAGAGAAAATAACACCGTTAGGCATATGGAAAACTGAAATGGGTTGTAGATTTTACAGTTATCAGAATGGAAGCAGAAGACTGTGCTCTAAGGCCTGATGGGACAACGGTGAGCTGTTGCTGCCCTCTGCAGGCCATCTATAAAACAGCATTTTATGTACAAATAGTTCTTGCCAGGATATGCAGGATAATTAAAGTTACAGATAATAAATATTTTACATGGTTGATTTATTACTCTTACACTTTATCTTCACATTTTTATTACATTTATTTCACGGTTCTGGGGGCATGTCACAGCCCGTGGAGGTCATGAGGCCTAACAGCAAACGTCCTTACCCACTGAGACATTCCACTGACCCAATATTTTTTTTAATAAACCCCAAATCCTTGGGGGATTGCTTTGTTTTGAGATTTTGCTCTCAGTAAATATACAGTGATATATGTGTTTCTGGCATAAACAGTAGAGGCTCACAATACTAATAACTGCTAAAGACAACCCTTAAATTTTCATTTAACTTATGAATCAAATATAGAAATTCTGAAACCAGGCTGGAGAGATGACTCAGCCGTTAGGAGGACTGATTGCTCTTCTAAAAGTCCTGAGTTCAATTCCCAGCAGTCACACGATGGCTCACAACCATCTGTAATGGGATCTGATGCCCTCTTTTGGTGTGTCTGAAGACAGTGACACTGTACTCATACATAAAATAAATAAATAAATCTTTTTTTAAAAAAGAAATTCTGAAACTGCATTGGCTTATGATTGAATTCAGCTTCTTTCTTTTTTCTTTTTTTTCTTTTTTTTTCTTTTTCTTTTCTTTTTTTCATTTTTTTTTCGAATTCAGCTTCTTTCATGAAAATCATTGCTCCTGGAAAGTATTCAGATTTGAGCTCTAACTTTTCTCCCCTGTAAAATGGAGAAAATAATAATAATAAAGACAATAATATCTAAGTTTTGAGATTGTCGTGAACAAAATAAAATAAGGCATATACATTCAGCAATGTCAGACATGTAGCCAGGAATCCACAAATAATTTATTATTTCTAATTTTCTTATTATTATTAAAAGCAAGTATGCATTTTAAGTGACTTCCACACAATCTATGGGAAGGCCAACTAGAACACCCAGACCTGCTGACTGCAAGCTAAGTGTCAGACTGTCACAAGTATGCTGACTTGCTCTTCCTATAATTAATATAAAGGCTCAGGGTTCCTTAAGATAACCACACCATTCCTGCAAATGGCTATCTTAAATAGCTTCCTGTCTAAGTCCTTTATAAGCCCAGAACATCATGATTAGGGTTACTGACAATCCTCCAACATCTAATGACTTCACTGCATTGGAATGACAAAAGTAGTTTGGCTTTTGTTTTTGTTTGGTTTTTAATGTATTTTTTGAGATTTATTTAATTTTATGTTTTCTGACACATGCCTTTGCACCACACAGACGTGTGCCTGGTGCCTGAGGTCAGAAGAGGTTTTAAGATCTCTGGAACTAAGCCGGGTGGTGGTGGCACACGCCTTTTAACCCCAGCACTTGGGAGGCAGAGGCTGTCGGATTTCTGAGTTCGAGGCCAGCCTGGTCTACAGAGTGAGTTCCAGGACAATCAGGGCTGCACAGAGAAACCCTGTCTCAAGAAAACAAAAAACAAAAAAACAAAACCGAAAACAAAAACAAAAAAAAAAATTTCTGGAACTGGAGTTAGGTGTAGCTGTGAACTACTATGTGGGTCCTGGAGACAGAAGCCTTGGACTCTGTAAGAACAGGTGTTCTTAACTGCTGAGCTAGCTTTCCAGCCAGATTTTATACTTTCAGACAGGATCTTATACCATAGCAGAGGTTGGCCTTAAACTCATGGCAATCCTCCTGCCTCTGCCTCCCTTGTGCTGGGATTGCAGGCACTATACATATTTGACAAAGCTGATATTTCATGACACTGTGCCTCATAAAAAGCAACTACATTCCATTTTTCCCTCCACTCTGAAATCTCCTTTTTAAATGCTTTAGATAAATATTTAGATAAGTATCTAAAAATATCTATTACTTGTTTCTATCAGGCAATTCTATTAATTATGTTTCTGGTGGAGCAGAACCAGATGCCTCATTCCCCAGGGGAAATCATTGTTTGTCAGCCAAAGCCACAGCATCTCCTTGCTTGGCATTGGCAGGTCCGAGTCTTCTAACACTCCAATGATGATGGTTCCATGAAAGTTGAGATGCTGCAGACTTCCATCTAGTGTCATTGCTAAAAATTTGTGGGTTCAAGAGCTGGGGGAAAGCCCTGAGGCACCAATGGTCAGCCTCTCTTACAAAGAGAGGCAGGGTTGTCTTAGTAATAAGTATCACACAAGTACTTTTTTAAAAAAGTTTCCCTGGAGCTGAGGAGATGGCTCAGCATTTAAGAGCACTGGCTGCTCTTCAGAGGACTGGGTTTCATTCCCAGCAACCACATGGAGGCTCACAATCATCTGTAACTCTAGTTCTAGGGATTGTCACTCTCTTCCGGCCTTCACAGATTCCCAGCACACACATGACATACATACACACATGCAGGCAAAACACACACACACACAGTGTGTTTAAAAAGTATCCCCTGAAAATTTCATCTCCTGGTTCTCTTTTATTTACTAAAATTTAAACCTTTACTACACAGCCTGTTTATGCTGGCCCTGGTGGCTTTCATTGTGGCATTTCCATACACAAATGTCATTTGCTCTCCTACACACACACACACACACACACACACACACTCTTCTCCAGTGTCCTCCCTGGTCTTTTCTCCCGTCCTAGCTTGCTTCTCTGTCACTGTGACAAAACACTTGACCAAAAGCAACCCGAGGGAGGCAGGGGTTGCAGAGGGGAAAGCATTTGAAATGTAAATAAATAAAATATCCAATAAAAGAAAAAAAAGTGTACCCACAGGCACACATGCTCAGTTCACAATGGAGACAAGTCCTCAAGTGAGGTCCCCTTTTACCAGATGAGCCTACAGTGGGATTTAAGTTGCATTAAGCCTTAATGCAACGACTTCTAGTTTACTCAGTGATCTGTTGCTGTGAAGAGACATCACAGCCAAGGCAACATTTATAAAAGAAAGCATGTAATTTACAGTTTCAGAAGGTTTGTCCATTAATATCATGGCAGGCTGCACAGCAGCACACAGGCAGGCAGGATGATAGAAAAGTAGCTGATAGCCATATCCTGAACCACAGATAGGTATGGGAGTAGACAGAGTCGAGACTGTGGGGCTTGACGTGAGCTTCTGAAACCTCAAAGCCCGCCATGACATAGCTCCTCCAACAAGGCCATATCTCCCAACAGCTCATCAACTGGAAACCAAGCATGCAGATCTAAGAAACTATGGAGGCCAATCTCATTGAAACCTCAGCACTATTGTTACCAATTGTATGACAGAGGGATAGAAATCTTGGAAGCAAAAAGAGCCTGCATTGTTTGGGTGGCTTTGTTGTTGCTGTTTTGTTTTTTGTTGATGGTGGTTTGGGGTTTCTTTTAGGACTATATGTTTTTTAAGGATTTGTTTTATTTATGTGAGTACACTGTCGCTGTCTTCAGACACACCAGAAGAGGGCATCAGATCCCATTACAGATGGTTGTGACCCACCATGTGGGTGTTGGGAATTGAACTCAGAACCTCTGGAAAAGCAGTCACTGCTCTTAACCGCTGAGCCATCTCTTCAGCCCATTGTTTTAAAGAAGACTTTATTTTGGATTATGTTTCCAGAGGGATGAAGTCAGTAATGGCAGTTGGCTGGCATGACGGCAGGAAGCTGAGATCACATCTTCAACCACGAACACAGCAGAGAGCAAACTATAAACTCTGATAGCCTACCCACAGTGATGCACTTCCTCTAGAAGGGTTCTACACCTTTAAAAGTTCTAAAACCTTTCCTGACCCAAACCCAGAAATAAGGCTCCCAAATAGCAAGGTGGGGAGGTATCAAGTAGCAGAACTGTGAATGAGAAATAAAGAAAAAAAAAGCAAAAGCTAGAACCAGGAGGTCTTGCATAAGCTGCTGGCTTATGCCAAGTGCACTGGCTGGTTTTGTGTGTCAACTTGACACAACTTGGAGTTATCACAGAGAAAGGAGCTTCCCTTGAGGAACTG
Source organism: Grammomys surdaster (assembly GCF_004785775.1). Taxonomy (NCBI): domain Eukaryota; kingdom Metazoa; phylum Chordata; class Mammalia; order Rodentia; family Muridae; genus Grammomys; species Grammomys surdaster. The sequence continues at coordinate 456,811 of NW_021604566.1, forward strand.
CCTCCATGAGATTCAGCTGTAAGGCATTTTCTCAATTAGTCATCAAGGGTGGGAGGGCCCATTGTGGAAGGTGCCATCTCTGGGCTGGTGGTCCTGGGTCCTGGGTAAGAAAGCAAGTTGAGTAAGCCAGGGCAAGCAATCTGGTAAGCATCACCCCTCCATGGCCTCTGCATCAACTCCTGCCTCCAAGTTCCTGCCCTGTGTGAGTTCCTGTCCTGACTTCCTTTAGTGATGAACAACAATGTGGAAGTGTAAGCTGAATAAACCCTTTCCTGCTCAACTTGCTTCTTGGCCATGATGTTTAGCGCAGGAATACAAACCCTAAGACACCAAGTACTAAGAAGGACAGCATCAGCCAGGTGATGATGGTACACTCCCAGCACTCAGGAGGTAGAGGAAGGCAGATGTGTGAGTTTGAGGCCAGCCTGGGCTACACAAAGAAACCCTGTCTCAACAAAACAAAAGAAAGTACAGCATCATATATACTATTTGCAGGAAGACGGTGGCCAAGGTCAGCAAAAAGCTAAATCAGACAAAGAGAACATAGGACACCTCAGACACAGCTGCTTAAGGACTGACAATCACAAACCAGGGGAAAGAGTCTGGCCCCCAGAAACCACACTTGATACTTAAGGTGATCTGAATAAAAATGGTCCCCATAGACCCACAGGGAATGGCACTACTAGGTATGTAGCCTTGTTGGAGTAAGTGTGGCTTTGTTGGAGTTCACTAAGGTCAATAAGGGGTGGGCTTTGAGGTCTCAGAAGCTCTAGCCTGGTCCGTGTGGCTGTCACTTCTTGCTGCCTTTGGATTCAGATGTTGAACTCTCAGCTCCTTCTCCAGCACCATGTCTGCCTGCTACCATGCTTCCCACCATGATTATAATAGATAAAAACCTCTGTAGCAAGTGCCTTGACCTGTGAAACATCTCACAGTCCCCTCTTGGCCTTTTTAACAGTGTGGGACACGGCTCTGTGCTCAGATATCAGTCCAGCACTTTAAAACAAAATCTATGCGCAAAGAACCCAATGGACCATTAAAGAAGAGAGGAAGTACATCCATCATTCAAGTTCTAGGCAGCTGCTGCGTAGCTTGGCTCACAGACGGTCCTGAGACAGAACCAATCATGAACAAAATGAGGTCTCTGTCTTCAAGGAGCTGAGCCTAGTGGGAAGAAGAGCAAAGCAAGTCGTCAGTTAAGAGAAAAATGTGTTACGTGCTACATAGCAGTCAATGACTTGGAGAACAGAGAAAGAGAATGTCTTACAGATGTAACTCTGATGGTAGCAGGCCTCTCAATATCTAGAAGTGAGTCTAAACCCCCACAGTCCTTGGCCCACTAAAGTCCAAATGCTTCTGAGTCCCAGAGAGCTTAGTGTCTCCCTTCTCCACAGCCCTGGACTCCCACATCCCTCAGCATTTACCCGGGAAACACAGGTTCTCTCAGAAGCTCAGCCTCTTCTTGGACACGAGACTGTACCTTTAGGACACGAGTTAAGATTGGGCAGAGACAGACAGAATGGTAGCTTTAAAAATACTAGTAAACATTATCTATTGAATCTTATCTTCTTAGCTCCGAAAAAAAAAAAAAAAAAAAAAAACACCTATTTTAAAAAGAAAACTCTTGTATCAGATAAACATTTTCAAAAAAGTAGCAAAACACAAAATCACCATGCAGAGGCTGAGGAATTTAACTTAGTTGGTAGCCTATTTCCATAGCATGTACAAAGCCCTGGGTTCAATCCCTAGCGCAATATAAACTCGGTTAGTAGTTTGCACCTGTAATTCTAACACTTGGGAGATGGAGGGGAAAAAAAATCAGATATTCAAAGCCATCCTCAGCTACATAGCAAGTAGAGGCCAGACTGGACATGAGACAACTGTCAAAAAAAAAAAATCATAAGCAAAAACCAGCATCAAGTTCTGGAATAATGAACTCATCAAGAAAGAAATCAAGGGCAGTGTAGCCCCTGAGTGGCCATCACAGGAGCTGTCAAAGCCACAGTGCCTCTTTCCCACTCCAGCCTGCAGCCACCACAAGGCACCACCTATGGGGCTGTCAAAACAGCTGCACCCCCTTTCCCCACCTCAGGAGCTGTTCATGGTGGCAGAACCTCCTCTCCAACCTCCCCAAGTGATTCCCCCTCGAACCACCCTGAAGTGAAGGTGTCGCAGCCAAGGCCTCTTGCAGCCTGGAGGGTCTCCCCATCCTAACCCAGGAACCTAATGAAGGAAAAAGGGGTGAAAAAAGCCACAATCCCTGAGCTCCCCAAGCTCAGGACTTGAAATCCCATCAATCCTCACTCTGGAAATCTCTGCCCTTCAAAGCTCTGCCCTTTGTTCAGTTTGCCTCTGTGCCCTCTGGGGGAGCAGACTGCCAACCCTGGGTTCATCCCACCACACTCTGAACCCTCCCAATACATCTCTTTTATGAGATTTATTACCTGGTGTGACCTTCTCATCAGAAGAAGCCAAGAAACAATGAGAAGAGAAGAGAGGAG